>NC_066558.1:11986641-12060224 GCF_024679095.1 Eriocheir sinensis | reverse complement strand
ACTGTCGTCACGACAGTCCTTCATCATTCTTAAGTAGTCGGCACTGACGACTGTGCCGAGAGGAAACGGTAAAAAATTGAAAAAACTGGCCAAGACAGTCGTCACGACTATCTCAAGACAAGCCAAGACTTTTGACGACAGTCTTGACGACTGCCCCCACCCTCCCTCAGACTTCAACCGGAAGTGACGGTTGGTCCAGACTCTTGCCGACTCTTGTGAAAGTTTAGCATGGAATACTTCTCCGCCCTAGCCCTCACGACTCCAGACTCCTGTTACGATGTTTGCTCAGCATTCGGCGACTGTTTCTAGACCTCTTTCAAGACATGCCCGACCTTTTCACATCAACACCCAAGACCTCGTGTACCCTAGAGTCGTGGGTAGTCGTGGCCCAGAGTCGGCACAGTGTGAACATTGCCCTGCCCAGCTGGCCGGACGCGACACACACCTCAACATTTTGCCTTCATGCCGGCTTGCTCTGCCTTTGGTTGTGCCCACAAAGGCGAGGATGGCAGCATAATTTTTCATCGGTAAGACAAAATTATATTTGTGGTGAGACATTATATAGGAGGCGAGAAAACTGAGCTTGAAAAAGAGCGAAACAAAGGAATGGGAATGATTCCTTGGTGGAAGTTTCAAGGAAATCATCGGTCATTCATCTCCCATGGCTTTTACACACAAACAGGTCACATAACTGGAATGTTGAGGTCTTTGGGTACTATCAGAAGTACATTGAACACAGTTATTTTGCAAAACATATAAAACAAGAGTGTAAACCTGGGAAAGTTACCGAGTCGATTTAACTCACGGGCACTCATTTGGCTGACAACGTTAATTCTCATTCTCTCATTCGTATTCTTTTATTCCCATTCTCATTTTTATTCTCTCATTATCTCTCATTCTCATTCCCTTTCTCATTCTCATTCTCTCCCATTCTCATTCTCCCTCATTCACATTCTCTCTCATTACCTCTCTCATCCTCATTATCATTCCCCTTCATTTTCAATCTCCCATTCTCATTCTCTCATTCTCCTTTTCTCCTCTCTCTCTCTCTCTCTCTCTCTCTCTCTCTCTCTCTCTCTCAGCGCCCTGCCCTCACCCGCTCAGCGCCCAACCCTCACTCAGAGAGGTCAAGCCGCTCGTTACCCCTGCTTCCGTGACCTCTCCTGAGAAACGGACGTGAGGTCCCCGCTACACGCCTGGCTTGCGTGTTGCCTGTGATTTCCCGACGTGTGTTGCGAGTGTGTTGTTGTGTTTCCGAGTGTTTTTGCGTGTGATTTGGCTGTGTTGGGTATTTCCGAGTGTTTTTGCGTAAGTTTCTGAGCGTTTCTCGTGTGTTTCGAGCGTGTTGTTGTGTTTCCGAGTGTTTTTGCGGGTGATTTGGGTGTGTTGGGTATTTCTGAGTGTCTTTGCGTGAGTTTCTGAGTGTTTCTCGTGTGTTTTGAGTGTGTTATGTTTCCGAGTGTTTTTGCGCGTGATTTGGTGTGTTGGATATTACTAAGTGTTTCTGCGTGGGTTTCAAAGTGTTTCGAGTGAGTTATTGTGTTTCCGAGTGTTTTTGCGAGTGATTTGGGGGTGTTGGATGTTACCGAGTGCTTATGCGTGAGTTTCTGAGTGTTTCTCGTGTGTTGTTGTGTTTCCGAGTGTTTTTGCGTGTGATTTGGGTGTGTTGGGTATTTCCGAGTGCTTTTGCGTGAGTTTCTGAGTGTTTCTCGTGTGTTGTTTCCGAGTGTTTTTGCGTTGTGCTTGCCGACACCTCACCCTTTAAATTCCCCTGAAGATTCAATCTGCCCCTCCTCACTGCACTCTCTTTAAATCCCCTAGAGGATTAACCCTTCCTACCCCAATTTCCCTCACCTTACCTTATATATTGACCTAACCTCCCCCTCGCTCACCTCACCTCACATCCTTTTCTACCCACCCCTTCACCCACCTCACCTCACCTCCTTTCCTAACCCTCCTCTCACTCATCTCACCTCACCTCCTTTCCTAATCCCCCTCTTCACTCACCTCACCTCACCTCCTTTCCTAATCCCCCTCTTCACTCACACCACCTCCCTTCCTACTCCTCCTCTCACTCACCTTACCTCCGTTCCTAAACCCCCTCTTCACTCACCTCACTTCCTTTCCTAATCCCCTTCACTCTGTTTTTTTTCTCTTTCACTTCAGGCAATCATTAATCACTTTCAGCTAAGATGGCGCTAAAGAAGTGCAGTACTTGTAATGGAAGTTTCTCAGCTCACTTTTTTACAGGGCGTTCTGTTGTCTGTCGACTGTGTCTCTCGAGGCAGCATCTCGAGACAAGACTGCAGGAGCAAGAAGAGAAGATGGAAGCAGGTCAGAATAAAATAATAGAACTTTCTCGTACTGTTGCCTCCTTGCAGGAATTCATCCAGGCTAACGTTGCTGTGATGCCTAACCCTTCTCCAACCGCCCCCTTGCCTTCAGCGGTACCGTCGACACCAGCGGACAACACTACGCAGCGGGAGGGTGGTAGTGGCACTGCCCATGATGGCTTCACCGTCGTGAATGAAGGAGCCAAACCAGCCAGACAAACAATTTATCCTGTTCATTGCTTCAACAGGTTTGCCATTCTGGAAGAGGATGACGAGCAGGAGAGCACCTTCCTGGTGGGTGACTCCATGATTCGCCAGCAGGTCGTTGAATTCTGCGGCAGAGTTCCTCGTCGAAGACGGAACTATTGCTATCCTGGTGCTGGGATCGACGATGTAACAGCTGCTTTTGAGGAGATCTCCCCCCAGGCTACTAATGATTCACTGTTTGTTATTCACACAGGTACGAACGACGTCACCACGACCCGGTCTGAGGAACTGCTGGACAAGTACCGTAGGTTCATCCAGCAGTATAAGTCTAAATCCCCTAACATTTTGATTTCAGGAGTTCTACCACGGACGTGGTCGGAGAGCGACCTCTTCAGCAAGGCCTTCAGCCTCAGCAACCGCTTACAGACTCTGCAGAGAGCTTGACGTTGAGTCCTTCAACGCCTGGGACAATTTCTACGGACAGAGTGAGCTCTTCCACAGGGACGGAATACACCTGTCCCCCATAGGGGCAGCCAGATTCGGAAGGCTCCTAAACGACGCAGTACGTGACACCCGATCAAAAAAACGCTCTCGACCACGCCCCTCCACCCCGCCCGTGTAAATAGACGCCATGCATCGCAACAAACGCGTAACCGTGAACCCGCAAGTACCACCACCTCTATTACCAAGCCTCTAGATAACTTAAAAATCCTTAGTTTCAATGCGCGTAGCCTAAAGCCTTGTTCACACTGTACCGACTCTGGGACAAGACAACCCAGCGACTACTGCATTTGACAAGTCGGCTCCCATGCTCCAAAATTTTTTTGGCGTCTTGGTGTCGGCTACCATGATTGCCGACTGTCTGGGACATTCAGCCAACTAGTTGGCAGAATGTCTGCGGCATGCTGCCAACTAGTCTCAAGACGAGTCTCAACGGTCAAGTTTTGAAATGGCGCTATGTCTATGACGACCACGAATCTGCCGACCGATTGGTCGACAGTCTTGACGGTCTTGACGATAGTCTTCCAGATTGTCTGTCAACTGGTTGGCCGACTAGCTGGCCGACAGTTGCCAAGGAGTTGGCCTACGGTCTTCCTGACCGTCTTCGTAACTGTCTTGGCGACTGTCTTGGCGGCAGCCTTGCCGTTCCTTAAAATACGGAATCGCTATGTATTCGAGAATGAAATGTATCGTACCGTTTTGAACCAATACGGAACGGCATTTGTTCCGTACGGTATTTTGTTATATGAATGGTCAAGCTGATAAAATTCAGTATCTTAAAATTGTAGTGACCGCATTTTTCGGTTAATCACAAAACCAGCCCGTAAAATTGTCAAAGGTTCGTCCTAAAATACATGTAAAATACGCGACGTAACGTCCCTCCCCCTCCCTCTTGCCTCCACCAGCAGCGTGCTGCGGCTGTCACTCATTGCATGCTCGAGAAATTTTAAGGTTGCCACCCGTTCCATTAAATATGGATCTATTCCGTATTGGAGAGTGAGATGTTGCATTCCACATTTTTCTGCCCTTAGAATGACAACCCTAGTTATGTTATTCAACACATGAAAGATCAAGGCAAAAGGAGTGCGTGCATGCGTAATGTGTGGCTCCCAAGTTTGTGCCAGCGAAATGTAACCATGCCCAGTTGTTATTGTGCTTGTGATTGCAAAATAAATATATAAATTTCTTGATGGCGGCAGTGTTAGCCAATATTTCTGAGCCGACAGTCGTCACGAACGTCCTTCATTAGGCGAAGACTGTCGTCACGACAGTCATTCATCATTCATAAGTAGCCGGCACAGACGACTGTGCCGACACGAAACGGTAAAAATTTGAAAAATGGCCCCGACAGTCGTCACGACTGTCTCAAGACAAGCCAAGACTGTTGACGACAGTCACCACGACTGCCCCAGACCTCCCTCAGACCTCAACCGGAAGTGACGGTTGGTCCAGACTCTTCCAGACTCTTGTCGTGAAAGTTTAGCGGGGAATACTTTTTCGTGCTACCCCTCACGACTCCAGACTCCCGTCACGACGTCGGCACAGCAGTCTCAAGACCTCTTTCAAGACATGTCCGACTCTTTCACATCAACACCCAAGACCTCGTGTACCCTAGAGTCGTGGGTAGTCGTGGCCCAGAGTCGGCACAGTGTGAACGGGGCTTAAGAAACAAGTTTGATGAACTGAGATGTCTTGCTCTAAGAGAAAATTTTGACGTAATTGCTATAACCGAAACATTTATCAACACCACAAATACTGATTTAAGTTCCGAATACAACACAGATGGCTACAGACTCTTCAACAAAGATCGTGTTAACCGTAGAGGCGGTGGCGTCGCCCTTTTTGTCAAAAGCTATTTGCAACCCACTGACAAAACACCAAGAGACAGTAACGTTGAACATCTGTGCGTGCGAGTAAACATTGCAAAAGTCAATTTAAATATATCTGTCACCTACAGACCTCCCGGGCAAACACTCGATGACGATCGTGAAATGTACAGCGTTTTAAGGTAGTCGCTTAATAACAACGACTGACTGATATTAGGAGACTTTAACCTCCCCCATATCGACTGGGCGACACTGTCAGGTACAGAAGGCGAGTCACATAGAATGATCGAATTTTTAGAAGAAAATTATCTCAGCTAAATGGTTTCTGAACGAACCCGACAAAATAACACACAAGACCTTGTTATAACGACCCAAGATAACCTAGTCAGTAATGTCACGGTAGGAGAACACCTCGATTCTTGCGATCATAAATTAGTGCGCATCGACATTAGAGCTCAAACATCAGTGACTGAAAATAAAGTAAAGGTGCCCAATTTCAAAAGAGCTAACTTCGTAGAAATCCGACAAAAACTAACAAAAATACAACTATCAGATGACAGCAATGTAGAGGACGCCTGGCTAAGCTTTAAAAATCATTTACTCACTCAGCAGAACACATTCGTACCCTTGTGTGAGAAGCGAATTAACACTAATAAAAGCCCACATTGGTTTTATAGCGAAATTAAACACTCAGTCAAGGAAATAAAATTGTTTTACAGGTTAAAGGCAGAACAAAGCACGCCCGAAAACATTAGACTTTATCATGATGCCAGGCGACGGGTAAAAAGATTAGTATGTCAAGCAAAGCGTAGATATGAAAAAATAATATTGCAGCCAACTGTAAAAATAATCCGAAATCCTTCTTCAGTTACATAAATAACAGAAAGGCGATCCGAAGTGGAATTGGACCTTTAACAAACAGCGATTGACATCCAACACATTGCAAACCTCTTAAACAATTAATTTTCCTCGGTGTTTAATACTAACATTCTTCCTCCCACTACCACCAACACCAGTACTAATGTAAATCTCGAGCATGCATTACCTAATTTTGAAATAACAACCGATGAAGTCCTTAAAGCTCTCCATTCACTTAAAACAACTAAAAGTCCCGGACCTGACAAAGTATATCCTATACTGCTTAAAGAAACAAAGCGAAATACTCTCCTCTCTCACAAACGTATTCAATATGTCCTTGCGACAAGGCATCGTCCCTTCACATTAGTTAAAGACTAACGTGACACCGATTTTTAAGTAAGGAGACAAAAAAATACCAGGCAATTACAGACCCATTAGTCTAACTTCAGTTGTAGGTAAGCTGCTTGAAAGCATAATTAGAGACAAAATTGTGAGTTACCTTGAAAGCCACTCATTAATCGGGGATTCACAACATGGCTTCCGTAACAAAAGATCCTGCCTATCAAACCTATTGACCTTTTATAACGACCTCTTCTCAGTTTATGATGTAACCAAATCATTGGACACAGTCTATCTTGATTTCCAGGAAGCGTTTGATAAAGTCCCACATCATAAATTACTTTATAAATTAAAGCAAATAGGTATTGACGGTCAAGTAAACCAATGGATCGCGAATTGGTTGAGCAACAGACAACAAAGAGTGGTGATTGACGGATTTAACTCAGAGTGGGCACCGGTCACTAGTGGCGTCCCTCAGAGCTCGGTTCTTGGCCCAGTGCTCTTCATTATTTACATCAACGACGTGGATGTTGGACTCAATAATCGCATTAGTAAATTTGCAGACGACACAAAGATTGGTAACTCGGTTCTCACTGTCAAAGACAGGCAAAGCCTCCAAGAGGATTTGCACAAAATTTCAGCTTGGTCGGATAGATGGGAGATGCCCTTTAACGTAGATGCGCGGCATTAAACTCACAGGTGTTCAGTGCGTTAAGGACCTGGGGGTCAAAATCGCGTCAATCCTCAAATTCTCACAGCAATGCATCGATGCAGTAAATAAAGGGAACATAATGTTGGGCTTCATTAGAAGAAACTTTTTATTCAAGAATAAAGATGTAATATTTCCGCTCTACAAAAGTTTAGTCAGACCCCACTTGGAATATGCGGTACAGTTTTGGTCTCCCCACCATGCAAAGGACATTGCTAAATTAGAAGGTGCTCAGCGTCGGGCAACAAAAATGATCCCTTCCTTGCGCAACAAATCCTACGAAGAAAGGCTTTCCACCCTTAATATGTTCTCTCTTGAGAAACGTCGCCTCCGAGGAAAACTGATGGAATGTTTTAAAATACTTAATGGTTTCACGAATGTGGACAGATCAAAATTGTTCATGATCGATGACACGTTGCGAACGAGGAACAATGGCATGAAACTCAAATGTAGACAAGTAAATTCAGACTGCACCAAATTTTTCTTCACCAACGTTGTAGTGCGAGAATGGAATAAGCTCCCACCTTCAGTGGTCCAGTGTAACACGACTGACTCCTTTAAAAACAAGCTCGACCGTCACTTCCTTGAACTTAATATTAACTAGAGTAGAAATGCAACGTTTTGGAGCCATCTGATTAATGTAGAATCACTTAGGTTTAAGGACAAGCCACCTAGTCTGGACCATGGTGTCTGTGTGGTCTGATTTTCTATGTAAATCTCTCTCTCTCTCTCTCTCTCTCTCTCTCTCTCTCTCTCTCTCTCTCTCTCTCTCTCTCTCTCTCTCTCTCTCTCTCTCTCTCTCTCTCTCTCTTTCACACACACACACACACATACACACACATTCTTCCTTTCACATTCTTTCTCTCACATTTTCTCATTCTCATTACCTCTCATAACGAATCTCCTTCATTCTCTCATTCTCATTCTCTTCGAAAATAACTGCCTTAGTCGTTGAAAATAACTGCCTATCGTTGAAAATAACTACCTTAGCCAAATGGTTAGTGGGCCAACGCGCGATAATAATATTCTTGATCTTGTATTAGTAACCCAGAATAACTTAGTTGACAATGTTAGCGTTGGTGAACATCTCGAATCATGCGATCATAGACTGGTGCGTGTCGACATAAGAGCTCAAACAATGATTGCAAAGAATAAGGTATTGGTTTCCAATTTTAAAAGAGCGGATTTTGAAAGAATAAGACAGTCATTAACGAACTTTCAATTAGTATCCAACATCGACGTCGAAGAATCTTGACAAGACTTTAAAGCTCGATTACTAAGTGAACAAAATAAATCCGTGCAATCTTGTGAAAAGCGCCGAAAAGGTAAAAATCCTCCGTGGTTTAATAACACAGGGGAACATTTTTTCAGTAATTTTGAGTTGCATTGGATGTTTTAACTGATTTTGAAAGAGTTTTAGGCGCTGATTTCAAATCTGAAATTAGTTTTTCTCTACAAGCTCTAGTTTGTATGCAATTTGAGGTTAATGAAATTGTACATATGTGAACTTGCGTAAACCATGTATAAGCATTTTAACGTCCATATATATATATAGCTTCTGATATTTTGATCATTCTTCTTTTGTTTCGTTCAAACATGGCTTCCAGAATGAGACACCATTGCAGAAACAAGCCTGATGCCTTCTGCTACATATGTGGATGCTACACACTCATTCGTCAGAGACGTAACATATCCTCGTTCGTCAAGCGTGCCTACAAGGCATATTTTGAAGTTCATCTTGGTGATCAAGACAAGCAATGGGCTCCTCATGTTGTGTGCCACAATTGTGAGGAAATGCTTCGAGACTGGACCAAAGGAAAACGCAAAGGTCTGCCTTTTGGAGTTCCAATGATTTGGCGCGAACCCACCAACCATGTAACTGACTGTTATTTCTGCATGGTAAACACAACGGGTGTTGGGAAGAAAAACCGACATAAGATTACGTATCCGAACATTCCCTCAGCTATTCGGCCTGTTCTGCATTCTGAAGAAGTACCTGTTCCAGTTTTCAAAGGCTTGCATTCATTGGACGATAAAGACATTGGACATGATACAAGCGAGCAAGACAGTTGTGACAGTGAATTGTCAGAAAAGTGTTCACAATCGGAGGACTGTTCTTCAGACAATGAACCTTTCCCCGTCCCCAAGCCTCTTCCCCAGGCTGAACTGAATGATTTAGTGCGGGATTTAGGTCTTTCAAAGAAAGCAGCAGAGCTTTTGGCATCAAGATTACAAGGCAGAAATCTTGTTGATCACTCTGTTAAAGTATCATATTTCAGAAAGCGTGACCAGCTTTTTGTGACCTTCTTTTCAAAAGACAGACAGTTTGTTTACTGCCATGACATCCCAGGGCTTCTCAAAGAACTGGGTGTACCTTACTATAGTCCTGCTGAATGGAGACTCTTTTTAGACAGTTCAAAACGCAGTTTAAAGTGTGTTCTTTTACATAATGGCAATGTTTATGGAGCAGTACCTGTCGGTCACTCAGTGCATTTGCGGGAAGACTATGATGATATGAGAATGGTCATGGACTTATTAAAGTATCATGAGCACAATTGGATAATTTGTGTAGACTTAAAGATGGTCAACTTTCTTCTTGGACAACAGAAAGGTTTCACCAAGTTTCCATGTTTCCTCTGTATGTGGGACAGCCGAGCACGAGACAGACATTGGGTCCAGAAGGACTGGCCTATTCGTGACACCCTTGAAGCAGGCATGCCAAATATCATACAAGACCCAATTGTAAACAGAGATAAGATCATCTTTCCTCCTCTTCACATCAAATTAGGTTTGATGAAACAATTTGTCAAGGCACTGGAAACCGAAGGTGAATGCCAACACATCATCACAGCTTTACCAGGGTTATCATTTGAGAAGATCAAAGCAGGCGTGTTTGATGGCCCACAGATTCGAACCCTAATTCGTGATGATCCGTTTGTTGATAAGATGACCGCTTTAGAAAGGGCAGCATGGTTATCCTTGTGGCAGTCGTTCAGAACTTCCTTGGAAACAATAAGGCGGAGAACTACAGTGAACTTGTGAACAGAATGCTCCTCG
The DNA here is from genome assembly GCF_024679095.1 of Eriocheir sinensis. NCBI lineage: Eukaryota > Metazoa > Arthropoda > Malacostraca > Decapoda > Varunidae > Eriocheir > Eriocheir sinensis. The sequence goes on along the minus strand of NC_066558.1, from coordinate 12,050,394 downwards.
CTTTTCGTGATCTCGGTGCAACATGAGCATCAAGCTTCATTTTTTGAACAGCCACCTTGATCAGTTCCCTGACAACCTGGGGGCTGTGAGTGACGAACAAGGAGAACGATTCCACCAAGACCTAAAGATCATGGAAGAACGCTACCAAGGGCGCTGGGATGAAAGTATGATGGCTGACTACTGCTGGAGCATTAAACGAAATTGCCCAGATGAAGTGTACAAACGCAAAAGTTACAAACGCAAATTCCTGCCTGAATAAAATACACAAAGAAATTGATAAGCTTCCATCAGCTGTGGTGATGTTCTGAAGGATGCTAATCTAACTTTGGGATAGATGTTCTGTTAATGTTCTGTTTCTTTTGCCTTAATAAATGTACAGAAATGGCTTTCATACTGTTTTAAGATTCAAGTGAACAAAATAATTGTGGCTGATATTGCAATTTCCTATAATAACGAAAATTTAAGAAATAAATAAAAATGTCAAATTGCATAAAACCTGTAGCTTGCAGACAAAAACCGATTTCAGATTTGAAATCAGCACACTCAAATTGACAATAGAAAAGTCTTTTTTTAAATGCAACAAAATGAGTGTTCCCCTGTGTAATGAAATCAAAATTGCTCTCCAAAAGAGGAACTTGTTTTATAGGCAAAAGAAAACCGATAACTCTACCGAAAATAGTACACGGTACTACGAAGCAAGACGACAAGTCAAAAGTTTAATCAAACAGACGAAACGGAGGTACGAAGTAAACATTGCGGTAAATTGCAAGTCAGATCCTAAAAGTTTTTATAGATATATAAACAACAAAAAAGAGATTCGGAGTGGGATTGGCCCATTAACAAATAATTTGGGCAATATCGTGACAGACAGCCAACGCATAGCGAACACGTTAAATTCTTATTTCGCCTCGGTTTTTAATAGTAATTCTACCGATACTTCTGCTGTTCCTAACAATATTGAAAATCCCAGTCATACCCTCCCTGACTTTGAAATCAGTACAGATGAGGTTCTCAAAGCGCTTCAGTCACTTAAAACTAACAAAAGTCCAGGACCTGTTAAAATATATCCAAAATTACTTAAAGAAATATCAAGAGAGATACTCAGACCTTTAACAATGCTGTTTAATATGTCTTTGCACCATGGTATCGTTCCTAGTGATTGGAAAATGGCTAACGGAACACCCATTTAAAAGAAAAACGACCGAAAATTACCGGATAATTACACGTCAGTCAGCTTAACTTCAATTATTGGTAAATTATTTGAGACAATCATTCGAGATAAAGTAGTTAACTACCTAGAGTGTAATTCGCTAATCCTGGACTCGCAACATGGTTTCCGTAACAACAGATCTTGTTTGTCGAATCTATTAACGTTCTATAACGAGCTTTTTGCAGTCTATGATGATTCTAAATCACTTGATATTATTTATTTGGACTTCCAGAAGGCGTTTGATAAAGTCCCACACTACAAGTTGCTTCATAAGATCAAGGAAATAGGTATCGGGGGCAAGCTTCACGAATGGATCAAGAACTGGCTAAGCAATAGAAAGCAAAGATTTGTAATAAATGGAGTGACCTCTGAGTGGATGCCAGTCACTAGTGGTGTCCCCCAAGGCTCTGTCCTGGGACCCGTTCTCTTCGTAATTTACATCAACGACATTGACCTTGGTCTCAATAATTTCATTAGTAAATATGCGGACGACACAAAAATTGGCAATGCGGTACTTACGGAATGTAAACGGGCGGAGCCAACAAGAAGATTTGCGTAAAATATCAGATTGGTCAGTAAAATGGGAAATGCCTTTTGATATAGACAAGTGCCAGATTCTGCAGGTTGGATCTAGAAATATAAAGAAGGACTTTGAAATGTGCGGCGTTATGCCTCGGTCACACATTCACGTATCAAGCCACGTACGACCACGCACGAACATAAATTGGTAGTCGGCAACCGCTTACGTAAGTACTACGTAAATGTCCCGTAATGCGTATTTACGTACGTGGGCATACGGGGTGGAGACGGGGGGGTCGCTACGCACCACCTGAGGGTGCGTGGGGAGCCACGCATCTTTCGACATGTTCAAAAGATACGTGGCTGCTCACGTCAACCGCCGTTTTACGTGGTTCCACGCGTAGAACGTGGCGCATACGTGGCGCTTACGGCGTGCTTGCGGGGCGCTTACAAGTGGTCCCACGCTGCAACCCTGTTCCCGCAACGTAATGGGTGGGTCCTCACGCGGTGCAGGAGCATCCGTGGCACCAGCGCCGCTCCTCGGGTTCCCACGACGACGTTGCAACGTTGTGCATGGTGTGTATACGCCGTGCGGCGGGCTTGCGGCTTCAGTTCCTCTCTCGGACTAGCAACAGCATATACCTCGAAGCCACCACCACCGCCTCTCACCCCCGCCAGCGCCCTCGTCAGTAGACCTTGTCGCCACTGCTTTCAACTATGCCTAAGGACACCACCAAGAGATCACGGAAGAGGGCTTCTTTTATTTTTATTTTATTTTTTACGTTGTTGCCTATTGCGCCGCTAGGCATCTTCCCGGTGGGGCCTGATGGTCGGCCCAAGGCTTCTTACAGGTGGGGCCTGATGGTCGGCCCAGCCCGTTCTGGCGCAGGCGAGTGTTTATAGTGGCGCCATCTTGCATTGGGTCATGCTGCCCCCCGGAACTCGTTCTTGATTCGCTTGGACGGCTTCCTCTAGAGTCCGGGTTGATGGGTGGTCTTCAGGACAGCATGTGGGTAGTTTTAAGCCACTCGGCGGTGACTGAAAAATCCGAGTGGTAGCGTGAGGATTCGAACCCGCGTCGTCCATCACGCGGCGAATGTGGGTCCAGTACGCTATCACTTCGGCCACCGCCTACCCTTCAGGGTCACCCAAACCTCCAACAACCCGCGGGCAACCTGCTTCCAAGCCTCTGGTGTTTGTGGCACCTGCAGTTCCTCATCTCCGTAGACAGCAAAAATAGCCCTGCAGGTCTCTGGTACAATGTAACTAATGGTGTTGTGGGCTACTCGGAATGAGTATTGCAGACTCTTGAATGAGTAACCCGTGGCGAGGAAACGTAGGGTGATAGCCACACGCAGACCTGGCTCAAGGGATTCTCTTCAGAATATGCGGTGCTTCTGAATGTGGGGTGTGACAAGTTCAGCTATTTCACTGAAGAGGTCCTTGTCAATCCGTGTAAAATTCCTGTACAGTTCTGGACTTTCGGTTGCCTACTCCTTCATCAGGTTGTCATAGTGGCCTAGCTCCACTCTTCTTTGCAGGTACGGCCAAGCCCAAACCCTCCTCGGCCTCCTCTTTTTTCTGTTTTTTCACTTGCAAGGTGGATCTTCACAACTAACACCAGTACCATGGCGTGCACATACTCCCGGATGGCCTCCATTAATTCTATGTTATGGCTGTTTGCTGGTGTTATAAGGGCAAGGATGTCTTCAATGTTCTCCATGTTGATTAAGCAGGAAGGGAGTACTTCTTGCTGCAGGTAGATGTTGACGGGAACTGCAATCACAGGTGTGCAGCACGGCCCTTATGTACGTACCTCTCACGTTTACCCACCGACGTACGTGGGGATAACGTGAGGATGACGCAGGGTCGTAACGCACCACGTTACATATACGGTATACGTACGTGGCTGTTACGTCCTCTGCCACGCACTACTTGTGGGGGTGTGGCCTCTTGTCTTGGCAATTCGGTAAGCAAATGTCACGCCAATTTTCAAAAAGGGGGACAAGTCTCATCCAGGAAACTATCGACCAATTAGCCTGACATCGATTGTTTGTAAGTTAATGGAGACTATCATTCGCGACAATATGGTGAAATTGTTCGAAGAAAATAATATAATAAATAATTCGCAACATGGCTTCCGTAGTAAACGTTCGTGTTTAACTAACTTACTAAATTTTTTTCATCATATTTTTGAGGTGTTTGATGAAAGCAGATCAGTAGATATCATGTATCTGGACTTTCAACAGGCATTTGATAAGGTCCCCCACCAACGGTTGCTCAGCAAACTATTGGCGCACGGTATATCGGGTAACATTCACAATTGGCTTGTGGACTGGCTCTCTGACCGGAAACAGAGTAGTTCTAAACGGTGTTACACCTAACTGGCTCGATGTCAGAAGCGGCGTATCTCAAGGATCAGTGCTTGGCCCCATGCTCTTTTTAATTTATGTTAATGATATCGATGATGGGCTCACTTGCAAAGTATAAAAATTTGCTATTGACACAAAAATTGCTAGTAAAGTAACTGCGACACTCGACGAAGAAGCTTTACAATCAGATCTAGATCGACTTGCACGTTGGGCCGATCAATGGCAAATGAAATTTAACGTTGACAAATGTAAAGTGTTGCCCATCGGAAAAAATAACAATCACGTTCGGTACGTAATGAATAGCCAACAACTTTCTGCAGTAAGAAAAGGATCTTGGAATCACTATATCAAGCGATTTAAAGCCCGATCAGCATTGTTCAGAGGTTGTTAAAACTGCAAACAAATTGGTTGGCTTCATCGGACGAGTCTTTAATAATAAATCGGAAAAAGTAATATTAAAACTGTATAATTCGTTGGTTCGACCCCATTTAGAGTACTGTTGTAATGGCCCGAAATGTACTACAATTGTAATGGAATTTTTCCCCGTGTAAATATAGTTAACCTGGGATGTTTGCGCAACCAGTTATATATGTATGTGGGTTTCACATGCAGGCAGAGAGAGAGAGAGAGAGAGGAAAGAAGGAAGTACACAAGAGAAGGAGAAAAAAATGAAAAGTATGGGAGAGGGAGAAAAAGAGAGAAGTTTGAGAGAGAAGAGAGAGAGCGAGAGAGCGAGAGGGAAAATATGGGGGTTGAAACAAAGAGGCCTGTTGTGCTCCCATATCTCCCCTACAATCTGTCGTGTCAACAAAATTACAGAGGTGTCAGGGGTCAAAACAAGGTATCGTTGCCAAAAGTGGTCAATATGCCTTCTTTTAATTATTGGGGGAGAACGGAAAATATTTATAATGGAAATAAAATATCAGTGACCTTATATTGATATTAGAGGCCTACCAAGGAAATCTCAGGTCTCAAGCAGGCCTAACCTGCGACCAGGTGGTCACTCCGTAACGTCACACCAAGGCATTTTGGAGCCGAGACGAACGCCCCTTCCTCGCTTTCTGGGTTGTAGGAGCAAGCTCGTTCTCACGAGCGACATCGCCCTTTCAGGTGAGGAGAGCTGTTCACGGTGTTCGACTCACTTTGGCTAAAATACTATAACTGAGACTGGATTCTCACGAGCGACATCGCCCTTTCGGGTGCGTCAAAAGCAAACCTGACAGATGGGAGGCTGGGCGGCGCCTGTAACGGGCTTGTCGGGGGGCGTTTAAAGGGCGTTGTTTAAGACTTCAGCTTCCTTAAGGTGAATATGTTCGTAGCCTTTGTACAGGAGCGTCGGAGCGAGAGTGACTGTCGTTGTGTGTCAGTCGGACTCTCGTGAAGGAGTGACGAGTTACAGGTTGGAAAATAATTGCTACAATTGGTCACGTACGTCAAGGTGACCTCTGCGCACCATCGGAGTGCGAAGTATACAAAACTGAGACTGTAAACACTGACGGACGACATTCCTATAAGGTGGCGTGATCTATCTGTCGTGGGTTTTTTCCATTGACAATTGTATGCCTAATTCGTGGTGATATTAAATAATAATAATAATACATTGATATCCTACTATAACACGCCAAGACCAAAGCCAGCATGCAGCCGTAAACACTATTGACGCTGCGTTGTGGGGGATTGCCTGTGGCAGGGTGTGTGAAGAGAGGAAGGAGAAGGCCAAAAGGGTGGTATGTGTGTCGTTCTCAGGGGTAACAATGGATAAGCGCAAACACTCACTAGTTTTAGTTAGGACTTAATTAAGGTGTGGAATGGTGGAGTCTGTGTTTCCCCGTGTGGGTGGAAACAATTATAATGTTGGTGCTACTTATTCCCATGTGTGCATGTTAATTTAAGGTGTTAATGTTAACCTGTGTTCATGGTATTTACAAGTGTAATTAGTGATGTAAGATACATAAGCTAACCTCTAATAAGTGGACCCTGTCCTATGACCCTTAGCTCACCATCAGAATCTCTAAACAATAATTACCTCGAGTAACATAAATAAAGTCTCGTTAACTAAATTACATGGGCAGGTTATCAACCTCTGTTCGATAATGGGTCATAATAAGACCTCGTGAATAAAATATTAATTTTACTATGTGGTTAAAATGAGCAACAATTAATTCTACTTTGAGGTATAATGAACCTACATAATTAATATAAAGAGTGCCCATGAACGGCACAACACTGTACAGTTTTGGTCTCCCTATTACAGAAAAGACATAGAAAAGTTGAAACAGGTTCAACGAAGAGTAACAAAGATGATTCCTAGGTTGAGAAATTTATCATATGAACAAAGGCTTAAAGAAGTTAATTTATTCAGCCTATCAAAACAAAGAATACGAGGCGATCTAATAGAAGTGTTTAAAATGTTTAAAGGATTCAGTGATATTAATGCGGAAGATTACTTTACAATTGATCGATCAAATAGAACAAGAAGAAATCACAATTTGAAGATGAGTGGTAAAGATTCTCGTCGCATGAAGCTAAACACTTCTTCTTCAATCGAGTTGTTAATGTTTGGAACTCTCTACCCTGTGATGTCTTGATAGTACAACAGTTACGGCCTTCAATAATAGATTAGACAAGTATTTTGAATCTAACCAGCAACAAAGATATTACTCATTGTCGTAATAACGTTAAGTTCTTTCGAATACTGGTGTCCTTGCCCGCTTTTATCGCCCGGTTAGTGGTAGCGGTAATGGTAGTTCTTTCCTCTTTCCTACATAATTTCCATGCAGTTTGTCCATGCTGCATGGTTCTTTTTCCTTTCCTGCCAGCTTTGACTGGAGGGATGTGGGGGTGGGGAGGAGCCTTCGTCTTTGCTGTCCTTCATCTTCCACCTTTGATTAGATAGTTAGTGTAGCTTGTCACAAACAGCCTCGTAAGGACCAGCAGGTCTGCTGTTGTTTGTTCTTCCTTTGTGTTCCTTTGTGTTCCTTTGTTATTCATCAATGATCTTCTTTCCATAACAAACTGTCCTATCCACTCATACGCTGATGACTCCACTCTGCATTATTCAACTTCTTTCAACAGAAGACCCTCTCAACAGGAATTACATGACTCCAGGCTGGAGGCTGCAGAACGCTTAACCTCAGACCTTACTATCATTTCCAGTTGGGGTAAAAGGAACCTTGTTTTCTTCAATGCCTCAAAAACCCAATTTCTCCACCTATCAACTCGACACAATCTTCCAAACACCTATTCCCTATTCTTCGACAACACTCAGCTGTCGCCTTCTACAACACTAAACATCCTCGGTTTATCCTTAACTCGAAATCTTAACTGGAAACTTCACATCTCGTCTCTCACTAAATCAGCTTCCTCGAGATTGGGCGTTCTGTATTGTCTCCGCCAGTTCTTCTCCCCCGCACATTTGCTATCCATATACAGGGGCATTGTCCGCCCTCGCATGGAGTATGCATCTTACGTGTGGGGGGCTGCACTCACACAGCTCTCTTGGACAGAGTGGAGTCTAAGGCTCTTCGTCTCATCAGCTCTCCTCCTCATAGTGATAGTCTTCTACCTCTTAATTTCCGCCGCTATGTTGCCTCTCTATCTTTTATCGATATCTTCACGGTGACTGCTCTTCTGAACTTGGTAACTGCATGCCTCCCCCCCTCCCGCGGCCCCGCTGCACGCGACTTTCTACTCATGGTCATCCCTATACTGTCCAAACCCCTTATGCAAGAGTTAACCAGCATCTTCACTCTTTCATCCCTCACGCTGGTAAACTCTGGAACAATCTTCCTTTTTCTATATTTCCTCCTGCCTATGACTTGAACTCTTTCAAGAGAAAGGTATCTGGACACCTCTCCTCCCAAAATTGACCTCTCTTTCGGCCACCTCTTTTGATTTGTTTTTGTGAGCAGCGAGTAGCGGGCTTTTTTTTATTTTTTTTATTATTGTTTACTTTTTTGTGCCCTTGAGCTGTCTCCTCTGTTGTAAAAAAAAACATAAAAACAATCAAACTTTACACTCGTGACTCTCCTCCACATGCAACTCCAAAGTATTTCCTCTTAACTTCCATTACATCAAAAAACCCTACACTGCCCAGGAGGTGTACATGAAGTGTGTGTAAAACCCGGGGAACAAATAATGCGGCAGGGCTATCTCTCCGGGCAACACACACACACACACACACACACACACACACACACACACACACACACACACACACACACACACACACATCCTGCTCTCGTTGTCTCTTGGCCGCAACTTGGCCCGCAAGGCGAGAATAAAAATCGACTCTTACAATTTCCCTCCTGGTGCTACCATACAGCTACAGGGTGTAATGCAAATAGAAACTAATAAAATATTTAACAAATATTGCAAGCAGTCACGTGGCTCACGCCATACCATAAACACAACCCCAGCCTCCTCTATAGGCTGGCACACAGGAGTAGGGACGGGAGGAGGAGAGAGTGAGTCACACAGGCAGGGAGGCGCCTCATGATTCCATCACAGCACACACACACACACACACACACACACACACACACATATATATATATATATATATATATATATATATATATATATATATATATATATATATATATATATATATATATATATATATATATATATATATATATATATATATATATATATATATATATATATATATATATATATATATATATATATATATATATATATATATATATATATATAGGCAGTGGATGACATACAGTATATGAAGCATGTTTTAAGGCAGGTGAATCACTCTGGTAGGCTAGAATATTAATCATCTTCATCTAAGGAAGAATGTAACCTGCCGTAATGTAGAATGCGTCGTAACCGTGTGACCGTCCCCCAAGCCAAACGGTACAAGGGTCCTCTCCGTCGGCCGGCACACGATAAACACATCTGGTTTCCCTCAGCGGACATCAAAACAGACACATGGACATACACGTTCAGGCGAGAAAACTTACGATACAATCAATACACTTCCGGTATCAGCGTGGGACCCCCTAAAGCCCGGGGCCCCCTAAAGTGCGGGGCCCTAGGCCATGGCCTATTTGGCCTAATGGGTAATCCGGCCCTGAGAGTTAATAGAGTTCGGTGAGACATAAACAGCACAGATGTACTTAGTAAGAGAATGACAATGAAGTCTTAGCCAGATGGTGGAAAATTCAGAAGAGTCAAGGTCGTGCACGTAGACGCAACATCCAGCTTTGGATTGAAATTTAGGATAGAGATAGTAGGAGGGAATAGAGTAGAGATTGCTGTTAGTAGCCTCAGAAACCTGTGTTTCGGTGAGGAAGAGAAGTTGAGGTTTAGAGGAGTAGAGATGGTGTTCCACAGAATGAAAATTAGAACGAAGACCACGAATATTGCAGAAATTGAGAAGAAAAAGGCTCGAGGAGTTATCAAGACACCTCTCAGGTCGGCAGTCAGAAGGGGAGTCATCCCTGGGGGAATTCATGGTCCACCCCCCAGGCGGGGACTCCGAGGCTTGGTTGTTGAACGTCATTTTTATTTTTTTTATTTTGGGGAAAAGGTGTGTGCTGTGTGAGTATAGTGTGGTGTTGATAGAAGAGGATCTGTCTTTAGAAAGCATGCTGAACTACTCTCTGGTGTAGATGAGACAATAGGGAAATGGTTAGCGAGGTAATGGGAAGGGTCTTTGGAGGGCTACAGCATCCTCCTCACTTCCCATATATACCTCACCGGGAGTGGCTTGCGCCCGTTCGGTAGGTGTCTTCCTACCTAATCCAACTACATACATCTTCTTCTATGCCCTCTCTGGCTTCGACTTTCAGAAGGCTTATGGACCTGATGGAGTACCTCCTATTGTCCTTAAAAACTGCACTTTTGTGCTGACACTCTGCTTGGCCAAACTCTTTCGTCTCTGCCTATTGACATCTACCTTTCCTTCCTGCTGGAAGTACGCCATCGTACAGCCTGTGCCTAAGAAGGGTGACCGTTCCAATCCCTCAAACTACCGCCATATAGCTTTACTTTCCTGTCCATCTAAAGCTTTTGAATCAATCCTTAACCGGAAGATTCAAAAGCAACTTTCCACTTCTAGTCTTCTTTCTGATCGCCAGTATGGGTTTCGCAAGGGGCGTTCTACTGGTGATCTTCTTACTCTCTTAACTGACTCTTGGTCATCCTCTCTTAGCCGTTTCGGTGAAACTTTCTCAGTTGCGCTAGACTATCGAAAGCCTTCGACAGAGTCTGGCACAAGTCTTTGCTTTCTGCCCTCTTTCGGATTCTATTCCTCTCTCTGTAACTGTATCTCCAGTTTAATCTCCGGCCGTTCTATCTCTGCTGGTAGACGGTCACTGTTCTTATCCTAAACTTATCAACAGTGGTGTTCCACAAGGCTCTGTTCTATCACCCTTTCTATTCCTATTATTCATCAATGATCTTCTTTCTATAACAAATTGTCCTATCCATTCATACGCTGATGACTAAACTCTGCATTATTCAACTTCTTTCAACAGAAGACCCTCTCAACAGGAAGTATACATGACTCCAAGCTGGAGGCAACAGAACGCTTAACCTCAGATCTTACTATCATTTCTGATTGGGATAGAAGGAACCTTGTGTCCTTCAATGCCTCAAAAACTCAATTTCTCCACCTATCAACTCGACACAATCTTCCAAACACCTATCACCTATTCCTCGACAACACTCAGCTGTCACCTTTTTCAACACTAAATATCCTCTGTCTATCTTTAACTCAAAATCTTAACTGGAAACTTTACATCTCCACTCTTACTAAATCAGCTTCCTCGAGGTTGGGCGTTCCGTATCGTCTCAGCCAGTTCTTCTCCCCCGTACAGTTGCTATCCATATAGAGGGGCCTTGTCCGCCCTCGTATGGAGTATGCATCTCACGTTTGGGGGGGCTCTACTCACACAGCTCTTTTGGACAGAGTGGAGTCTAAGGCTCTTCGTCTCATCAGCTCTTCTCCTCCTACTGATAGTCTTCTACCTCTCAAATTCCGCCGCCATGTTGCCTCCCTTTCTATCTTCTATCGATATTTTCACGGTGACTGCTCTTCTGAACTAGCTAACTTTAGCTGCATACCTCCCCCCTCATGCGGCCCCGCCACACACGACTTTCTACTCAATAATAAGGGAAGGTAAAGATATAGAGAAAATAAAAGAAAATAGAGAAAGAACGAATGAAACAACCCAATGCGAGATAAAGAGAGAAAAAAGGTAACTGGAAGCAAGAAGGGAGTTGCGAAATAAAAAAAGCAATATAGAGCGAGAAAAGTCACAAGGAAAGGAAACCAAGGAGCAAAAGAAAGATTAGGAAGGAAAGATACGTATATAGAGGGAGGTGATGGTAAGACAGAAATTGATAAGGAAATGAGAGAAAATATAGGAAGGAGGTAATAAGAAAAAACTACAATGAAGATGATATGGAAAATAGAAAGGCTAATAAAAGAAAAAGAAAAGAAAAGGACGCAAGAGAAAAACTAATAAAGAAACATAGAAGACATAAAGATAAAAGTTAAATAAAGAGACAACGGAATCTAGAAGAGAGAGAGAGAGAGAGAGAGAGAGAGAGAGAGAGAGAGAGAGAGAGAGAGAGAGAGAGAGAGAGAGAGAGAGAGAGAGAGAGAGAGAGAGAGAGCAAAAGAAACATAGAGAAAAAAAGCGGGAAAAAATAATAATATAAAACAATAATAGTAATGATGTTGATAATTATGACAATAATAATAATAATAATAATAATAATAATAATAATAATAATAATAATAATAATAATAATGTGTAGACATTATAACAAGTGGTGAAAGGTGGTGGAGGAAACACGGACTAGGGCACGAGGGTTTACTTATGACTAGCTTCGCCGTAGTGGGCTGAAGAACCCCACTAAGGCGAAACTAGTCAGAGTAAACACTCGTTCCCTAGCCCGTGTTCCCACCACCTTTCATCAATAATAATAATAATAAAATAATAATAATAATAACAATAATGGTAAGAAGATGAATTTTCTTCTTAATTTAGTATCAAAACTCTTTGTTTTTTTAAGCATATTAATTATGAACTTTACATTTCTGCCCGAAATCGTGCCAAATCTATTCTCCGACTAACCAACAATTCTTTCATTAATAGAAAATGCCAAAACCTTGCTTTCTCTAACTCTTCCCGTGACTTCTGGCATCTAGCCAAAAACATCTCCTCCAACTTCACTTCTTCATCTTTCCCTCCACTCCTCAGTCCTGACGGCAACACTGCCGTCTCATCTATCTCTAAGGCTGAGCTTTTCTCTCAAACTTTTTCTAAAAACTCAACTCTGGACGATTCTGGGCAAATTCCTCCTACTCATCCCCCCTCTGACTCCTTCATGCCTGTTATAAAGATTCTTCAAAATGATGTTTTCTATGCCCTCTCTGGCCTCAATCCTCAGAGGGCTTATGGACCTGATGGAGTGCCTCCTATTGTCCTTAAAAACTGTGCCTCCGAGCTGTCACCCTGCCTGGTCAAACTCTTTCGCCTCTGCCTGTCAACATCTACCTTTCCTTCTTGCTGGAAGTATGCCTTCATACAGCCTGTGCCTAAGAAAGGTGACCGCTCCAATCCCTCAAACTACCGTCCTATAGCTTTACTTTCTTGTCTATCTAAAGCTTTTGAATCAATCCTTAACCGGAAGATTCAAAAGCACCTTTCCACTTCTGACCTTCTATCTGATCGCCAGTATGGGTTCCGCAAGGGGCGTTCTACTGGTGATCTCCTAGCCTTCTTAACTGACTCTTGGTCATCCTCTCTTAGCCGTTTCGGTGAAACTTTTGCTATTGCCCTGGACATATCAAAAGCTTTTGATAGGGTCTGGCACAAATCTTTGCTCTCCAAACTACCCTCCTACGTTTCTATCCCTCTCTCTGTACCTTTATCTCCAGTTTCCTTTCTGACCGTTCTATTTCTGCCGTGGTAGACGGTCACTGTTCTTCCCCTAAATCTATTAACAGTGGTGTCCCACAGGGTTCTGTCCTATCTCCCACTCTTTTTCTGTTGTTCATTGATGATCTTCTTTTCAAAACGAACTGTCCTATCCATTCCTACGCCGATGATTCCACTCTGCATTACTCAACTTCTTTTAATAGAAGACCCACCCTACAGGAACTTAACGACTCAAGGCTGGAGGCTGCAGAACGCTTAGCCTCAGACCTTACTATTATTTCCGATTGGGGCAAGAAGTACCTGGTGTCCTTCAACTCCTCAAAAAAACAGTTTCTCCACCTATCCACTCGACACAATCTTCCAAACAACTATCCCCTATTCTTTGACAACACCCAGCTATCACCTTCCTCAACACTAAACATCCTCGGTCTATCCTTAACTCAAAATCTCAACTGGAAACTTCATATCTCATCTCTTACTAAATCAGCTTCCTCCAGGCTGGGCGTTCTGTACCGTCTCCGCCAGTTCTTCTCCCCTGCACAGTTGCTGTCCATATACAGGGGCCTTGTCCGCCCTCGTATGGAGTATGCATCTCATGTGTAGGGGGGCTCCACTCACACAGCTCTTCTGGACAGAGTGGAGGCTAAGGCTCTTCGTCTCATCAGCTCTCCTCCTCATACTGATAGTCTTCTACCTCTTAAATTCCGCCGCAAAGTTGCCTCTCTTTCTATCTTCTATCGATATTTCCACGCTGACTGCTCTTCTGAACTTGCTAACTGCATGCCTCTCCCCCTCCCGCGGCCCCGCTGCACTCGACTTTCTACTCATGTTCATCCCTATACTGTCCAAACCCCTTATGCAACAGTTAACCAGCATCTTCATTCTTGCATCCCTCACGCTGGTAAACTCTGGAACAATCTTCCTTCATACAGGACGAAAGGCTGACGGCTGGCGAGAAGAAGATCACCGAACTAACAAGTACTGTTGATACCTTGCAGGAGTTTATCCAGGCCAACATCGTCGCCCCTCCTGCAATTGACGCCTCATCACCCTCCTCACCTGCACTCGATGCCCAGCCACCTTCCGAAGAAGGCACGTCACAGGGAACCGGTAGAGCTGACGCTGAATGCTTCACCCCCGTGAGAGGAGGAGCCAGACCCGCCCCTAGAGCCATTTATCCTACTCATTGCTACAACAGATTTGCCATACTGGAGGAGGAGGACGAGGAACAGAGCACCTTCTTGGTCGGTGACTCTATGATTCGCCATCAGGTGGTTGAATTCTGTGGCAGAGTCCCCCGTCGTAGGCGTAACTACTGTTATCCTGGAGCTGGTGTTGACGACATCACAGCTGCACTGGACGAGGTCTCCGCTGTGGCCTCTAATGACTCACTCTTTGTTCTCCACACAGGTACAAACGACGTCACCACGACCCGGTCTGAGGAACTGCTGGACAAGTACCGTAGGCTCATCCAGCAGTATAAGACTAAATCCCCTAATATTTTGATTTCAGGAATTCTACCACGGACATGGGATGAGGGCGACTTCTACAGTAAGGCCTTCAGCCTCAACAACCGCCTGCAGACTCTCTGCGGAGAGCTTGACGTCGAATTCTTTAACGCCTGGAACGATTTCTACGGCCAGAGTAGACTTTTCCAAAGGGACGGCATACACCTGTCCCCATCGGGGCAGCCAGATTTGGAAGGCTCCTCAACAACGCCGTACGTAACGCCCGAACAACAAAAACGACTCTCAGCCACGTCCTTCCATCCCGCCCGTGTAAATAGACACCTCACCGCAACAGACTCGTAACATTGAACCCTCCAGTACCTCTATTACCAAGCTTCAAGATAACCTAAGAGTCCTTAGTTTCAATGCGCGTAGCCTAAGAAACAAATTTGATGAACTGCGATGTCTTGCTCTGACAGAAAACTTTGACGTAATTGCTATAACCGAAACATTTATCGACACCACTAATATTGATTTAAGTTCCGAATATAACATAGATGGCTACAGATTCTTCAACAATGATCGTGTAAACCGTAGAGGGGTGGTGTCGCCCTTTTGTCAAAAGCTACTTGCAACCTACTGACAAAACACCAAGAAACAGTAACGTTGAACATTTGTGCGTGCGAGTAAACATTGCAAAAGTCAATTTAAATATATCTGTCACTTACAGGCCTCCGGGGCAATCACTTGATGGCGATCTTGAAATGTACAGCGTCTTAAGGCAGTCACTTAATAACAGCGACTCACTGATACTAGGAGACTTTAACCTCCCCATATCGACTGGGCGACACTGTCGGGTACAGAAGGTGAGTCCCATAGAATGATCGAATTTCTAGAGGAAAATTATCTAAGCCAAATGGTTTCTGAACCAACTCGACAAAATAACATACTTGACCTTGTTATAGCGACCCAAGATAACCTAGTCAGTAGTGTCACGGTAGGAGAACACCTCGGTTCCTGCGATCATAAACTAGTGCGCGTTGACATTAGAGCTCAAACATCGGTGACTGAAAATAAAGTTAAGGTGCCCAATTTCAAAAGAGCCAACTTCGTAGAAATCCGACGAAAACTAATAGATATGCAACTATCAGATGACGGCAATGCAGAGGACGCCTGGCTAAACTTTAAAAATCACTTACTCACTCAGCAGGACACATTTGTCCCCTTGTGCGAGAAGCGAATTAACACTAATAAAAGTCCACCTTGGTTTAATAGCGAAATTAAACACTCAGTCAAGGAGAGAAAATTGTCTTACAGGTTAAAGAAAGACCAAAGCACGCCCGAAAACATTAGACTTTACAATGATGCAAGGCGACGAGTAAAAAGATTAGTGCATCAGGCAAAGCGTAGATATGAAGAAAATATTGCAGCCAACTGTAAAATAATCCGAAATCCTTCTTCAGTTACATAAACAACAGAAAGGCGATCAGAAGTGGAATTGGACCTTTAATAAACAGCGACGGTGCACTAGTGACTGACAGCCAACACGTTGCAAACCTATTAAATAATTACTTTTCCTCGGTGTTTAATAATAACAGTCCTCCCACCACCACCACCAACACCAGTACTAATGTAAATCCCGAGCATGCATTGTCTAACTTTGAAATAAAACCCGATGAAGTCCTTAAAGCCCTCAAATCACTTAAAACAAATAAAAGTCCTGGACCTGATAAAGTATATCCAACTCTGCTGAAAGAAACAAAGAGCGAAATACTCTCCTCCCTCACAACCGTATTCAATATGTCCTTGCGACAAGGCATTGTCCCTTCAGATTGGAAAAAGGCTAACGTGACACCGATTTTTAAGAAAGGAGACAAAAAAGTACCAGGTAATTACAGGCCCATTAGTCTAACTTCGGTTGTAGGTAAGCTACTTGAGGGCATAATTAGAGACAAAATTGTGAGTTACCTTGAAAGCCACTCATTAATTGGGGACTCACAACATGGCTTCCGAAACAAAAGATCCTGCCTATCAAATCTATTAACCTTTATAACGACCTCTTCACTGTTTATGACGTAACCAAATCACTGGACGTAGTCTATCTTGATTTCAGAAAGCGTTTGATAAAGTCCCGCATCATAAATTACTTTACAAATTAAAACAAATAGGTATTGACGGTCAGGTAAACCAATGGATCGCGAATTGGTTGAGCAACAGACAACAAAGAGTAGTGATTGACGGATTTAACTCAGAGTGGGCGCCTGTCACTAGTGGCGTCCCTCAGGGCTCGGTTCTTGGCCCAGTGCTCTTCATTATTTACATCAACGACGTGGATGTTGGACTCAATAACCGCATTAGTAAATTTGCAGACGACACAAAGATTGGTAACTCGGTTCTCACTGACGAAGACAGGCAAAGCCTCCAAGAGGATTTGCACAAAATTTCAGCTTGGTCGGATAGATGGGAGATGCCCTTTAACGTAGACAAGTGCCAGGTCCTTCAAGTTGGAACGAGGAATAAAAAGTTTGATTACGAAATGCGCGGCGTTAAACTCAAAAGCGTTCAATGCGTCAAGGACTTGGGGGTCAAAATCGCGTCAAACCTCAAATTCTCACAGCAATGAATCGATGCAGCAAATAAAGCGAACAGAATGTTGGGCTTCATTAAAAGAAACTTTTTATTTAAGAATAAAGATGTAATACTCCCGCTCTACAACAGTTTAGTCAGACCCCACTTGGAATATGCGGTACAGTTTTGGTCTCCCCACCATGCAAAGGATATTGCTAAATTAGAAGGTGTTCAGCGTCGGGCAACGAAAATTATCCCTTCCTTGCGCAACAAATCCTACGAAGAAAGGCTTTCTACCCTTAACATGTTCTCTTGAGAAACGTCGCCTCCGAGGAAAACTGATCGAATGTTTTAAAATACTTAATGGTTTCACGAATGTAGACAGATCAACATTGTTTATGATCGATGACACTTTGCGCACGAGGAACAATGGCGTAAAACTCAGATGTAGACAAGTAAATTCAGACTGCACCAAATTTTTCTTCACCAACGTTGTAGTGCGAGAATGGAATAAGCTCCCACCGTCAGTGGTCCAGTGTAACACGATTGACTCCTTCAAAAATAAGCTCGACCGTCACTTCCTTCAACTTAATATCAACTAGAGTAGAAATGCAACGTTTTGGAGTCTTCTGATTAATGTAAAATCACTTAGGTTTAAGGACAGACCACCAAGTCTGGACCATGGGGTCTGTGTGGTCTGATTTTCTATGTAAATCTATGTAAATTTGTATTTCCTCCTGCCTACGACTTGAACTCTTTCAAGAGGAGGGTATCAGGACATCTCTCCTCCCGTATTTGATCTTGCTTTCGGTCACCTCTTTTGTCTCTTTTTTGGGAGCAGCGAGTAGCGGGCTTTTTTTTTGTTTTGTTGTTGTTGTCTTTTTTTGTGTGCCCTTGAGCTGCCTCCTTTGTTGTAAAAAAAAAAAAATATTATTATCAATATTATCATATATTCTAATACCTTATTGTCATTGATATTTACAATATTGATATTAACATTCATTATTATTATTATTGTAATATTATTATTATTATTATTATTATTATTATTATTATTATTATTATTATTATTATTATTATTAGTAGTAGTAGTAGTAGTAGTAGTAGTAGTAGCAGTAGTAGTAGTAGTAGTAATAGTAATAGTAATATTAGTAGTAGTAGTAGTAGTAGTGGTCTTCTACCTCTTAAATTCCGCCGCAATGTTGCCTCTCTTTCTATCTTCTATCGATATTTTCATGCTGACTGCTCTTTTGAACTTGCTAACTGCATGTCTCCTCCCCTCCCGCGGCCCCGCTGCATACGACTTTCTACTCATGCTCATCCCAATATTGTCCAAACCCTCTCTCTTCCCGAAATTGACCTCCCTTTTTGGACACTCCTTTGACCTCTTCAGGAGCAGTAAGTAGCGGGCTTTTTTTTTAAATATTTTTCTTTATGCCCTTGAACTGTCTCCTTAGGTGTAAAAAAAAAAAGTAGTAGTAGTAGTAGAAGTAGTAGTAATAGTAGTAGTAGTAGTAGTAGTAGTAGTCTCATTATAATATTTATTATTATTATTATTATTATTATTATTATTATTATTATTATTATTATTATTATTATTATTATTATTATTAAAATCATTAATAATAATATTGATAGTGTTTTTTTATAATTGTTTGTATTATTATTATTAATAAAATTATTAGTGTTTTTTATAATTGTTAGTATTATTATTGTTATAATTACTATCGTTATTATTATTATTATTATTATTATTATTATTATTATTATTATTATTATTAAAATCATAAATAATAATATTATTAGTGTTTTTTATAATTGTTTGTATTATTATTATTAATAATATTATTAGTGTTTTTTATAATTGTTAGTATTATTATTGTTATAATTACTATCGTTATTATTATTATTATTATTATTATTATTATTATTATTATTATTATTATTATTATTATTATTATTATTAAAATCATAAATAATAATATTATTAGTGTTTTTTATAATTGTTTGTATTATTATTATTAATAATATTATTAGTGTTTTTTATAATTGTTAGTATTATCATTGTTATAATTACTATCGTTATTATTATTATTTTTATTATTATTATTATTATTATTATTATTATTATTATTATTATTATTATTATTATTATTATCATTATTATTATTATTATTAGTTATTATTATCATTTTTTTATGATTACATATCAGTATTTTTATTGTCCTTTATATTAATATTATATTATTATTATTATTATTATTATTATTATTATTATTATTATTATTATTATTATTATTTCTGCTTATTTCTTTATTTCACATTATTTAATTCCCATTTTCTCTCTCTCTCTCTCTCTCTCTCTCTCTCTCTCTCTCTCTCTCTCTCTCTCTCTCTCTCTCTCTCCACTTTTTTCTTTTTCTTATTATGTGTGTGTGTGTGTGTGTGTGTGTCGTGAGAAAACAGCTCCCTGGAGAGCTGAGCATCTCATTAGCCCAGCCCTGGGTAATAGGCGTACCTAACATCACCAAATGTGGAGTACGAACTTGGTGGAGGGACTGTTTTTTGGGGGCCATTGAAGGTAATGAGCTAAAGAGTAGCCTATCTAGATATTTTGTTTTTATATATTAATGATCCACGAGACATCCTAGAGTTAAATCAAATTATGTGCTTATCTTTGTATTCATTCATGCACACACTGGTAATGTTTCTGTGGGGTCTGATTCACTTATTAGAGTGAAATTCTGTTGTGAAAAACAATCACAAATTTGTGTCACTAGTAAAAATGAAACAGTAAAGTAAAGTTTGCCAACTTAAAATATACACAAATAGATAAATATGAAAGTTCACGAAGTCACGACAAGTGACATCACCTGCTTTGCGCAGTAAAAATATGCTATTTAAGATAAATGTTACCCGCAAAATGGCGGGCTCTGCTGCCTCGGGCCTCCGGGCTACAGACCAACGTTGCCAGATAGTTGTACTTAGCCGATTATATTTCCCGACTTCCTACCCCCAAGCTGTCTTCTGGGGTCCAATAACGAAACTTATTTATAGTTATCGTTAAAAGAGTTAGATCCTGATGTTTCTTGGCAATAGTTAGGCGTCAGAAACCTGTATAAATACTACGATCTGAGTACGACAATCTGACAACGGTGGCTATACGTATTTTTATATTATTGTTCTGTTGTTTATTCAATGTTGTGTTCAAGAAAAAGAATACTCATAATTATAGTTAGTTTTTGGTTATAAGGGTTCTTTACGAAATACAGTTATAACGTACGTTACCTCTTCTACCTTAGAAAATGTCCTGAATCCTGGATCGGCTATGGTGATGTTAGGTGCGCCTATTGGGTCCTTCATTGAACTGACCTGCCATCTGGTGGCCCTGCTGAAGCCTCTGCCAGAGCCAAGCGCTGCGGCGTGCCCGTGGTTCAGCGAGGCTGTACCAAACCAGCATAATATCAGAGTTGTAATGGTGACTGTCATGTTTACACCGAAAAACCTGAGTACTAGTGGTGGTGGTGGTGATTTTGGTTATGAGGGTGGAGGTGGTGGTGAAGGTAGTGGGTGTGGTGGTGATGATGGTTGGCCTAAAAATGGCCGCAGTCACTTTCCTCTTTGTGTCTGTTGCGCGCATAGGATATATCGATGAATGCTCTTATTTTGCCAACAGTGTTTATTACAACTATTAAAGAACGTACGTCGCATGCATATATATATATATATATATATATATATATATATATATATATATATATATATATATATATAGATATATATATATATATATATATATATATATATATATATATATATATTTGGTAGTTCCACCAGGGCCACCAGATGACAGGTGTGTTCAGTGAGGGATCCAATTCTAAAGCCCCGTTCACACTGTGCCGACTCTGGGCCACGACAGCCCACGACTCTAGGGTACACGAGGTCTTGGGTGTTGATGTGAAAGGGTCGGGCATGTCTTGAAAGAGGTCATGAGACTGTTGCCGAATGCTGCCCCGACGTCGTGACGGGAGTCTGGAGTCGTGAGGGTTAGCACGACATGCTGGCAACTAGTTGGCCGAATGTCCCAGACAGTCGCCAAGACACCAAGACCCCAGTAAAACCTCCCTCCCTCCACTTGGAGCGTGGGAACTAACTTTTCAAATGCAGTCTCATGACCTCTTTCAAGACATGCCCGACCCTTTCACATCAACACCCAAGACCTCGTGTACCCTAGAGTCGTGGGCTGTCGTGGCCCAGAGTCGGCACAGTGTGAACGGGGCTTAAGAATTGGATCCTTCACTGAACACACCTGTCATCTGGTGGCCCTGGTGGAACTACCAAAAATTAATATGCATGCGGCGTACGTTCTTTCTCAGTTGCACTAGACATATCGAAAGCCTTCGATAGAGTCTGACACAAGTCTTTGCTTTCTAAACTGCCCTCTTTCGGATTCTTTGCTTCTCTCTGTTCCTTTATCTCCAGTTTCCTTTCCGGCCGTTTTATCTCTACTGTGGTAGACGGTCACTGTTCTTCCCCTAAACCTTTTAAGAGAAGTGTTCCACAGGGCTCTGTCCTATCACCCACTCTCTTCCTGTTATTCATCAATGATTTTCTTTCCATAAGAAACTGACCTATCCACTCATACGCTGATGACTCCACTCAGCTCTCAACTTCTTTCAACAGAAGACTCTCTCAACAGGAATTACATGACTCCAGGCTGGAGGCTGCAGAACGCTTAACTTCAGACCTTACTGTCATTTCCGATTGGGGTAAAAGGAACCTTGTGTCTTTCAATGCCTCAAAAACCCAATTTCTCCACCTATCAACCCAACACAATCTTCCAAACACCTATCCCCTATTCTTCGACAACACTCAGCTGTCACCATCTTCAACACTAAACATCCTCGGTCTATCCTTAACTCAAAATCTTAACTGGAAACTTAACATCTCGTCTCTCACTAAATCAGCTTCCTCGAGGTTGGGCGTTCTGTATCGTCTCCGCCAGTTCTTCTCCCCGCACAGTTGCTATCTATATACAGGGGCACTGTCCGCTCTCGTATGGAGTATACATCTCACGTGTGGGGGGGCTCCACCCACACAGCTCTCTTGGACAGAGTGGAGTCTAAGGGCCGTACCATACGGCAGCCTCCTATAGAAGCTCTTCGGCCAATTTCTCATACCATAATCTTCGAGGGGTCCTCTCCGTAAGCGAAGGAAAGGTGTTGACGGGCGAAATTGTTGGAATCTGGCAAGGGGTCGAGATAGCTATATCTTCGTGAGCCCCTTCGCATATTTTATGCGTCAATCCTGCATTTCTCTCATTAATATAGTAATAAATGATCCAGGAATTATAATAAAACGTATTTGATCTAATGTGAATCCGCAAATGTTTTTTTTTAAATAAATTATTTAAAGTTTTGTTTAAGACTTTAGGGTTGTATCATGATTTTTAACCCTTGCCGAGTTGCCGTGTCAACACGCCTCCTTGGTCAACTCAAGAAGCTAGGTAGTCTTTTCCAATAGCTCCGATGGGGCTCGAGCACTTTTCTAACGGCTCCTTGCTTGACGGGATGGTAGCGAGGGGCAGATAAGTGATAACGACGGGCACATGTGGACTCCCTGGCTGTGTGCGTGGAGAGAGGTGGAAACCCAGGGGTGCTGACGTCACTCCCCATCCCCAAGGCCTCCCGTCTCATAGGCCTCGTGGAAACACGGGCCGCACAGGGATGCCAACCCTATCCCTCAAGCTATGTTCCCAATTATACCTATATTTGGCTTTCAATCAACCATTTCCTTCGTGATTATTCATTGAAAAATATGTATGATTACACTAATATATGTAAAATGCTTCAATTATCAATATTTCCGTGTAAAGATGTTTACAGAGGCTACCAACCCAACTCGGAAGAAGCTCTAGCGGAGGAAGGGGCCGATATCACCTCATAGTATCCGGCAGAAAGGGGACACCGTTTAAGGGGAGAGGAGGAGGAAGGTTTAGAGGCTGCCTAATGGTACGGCCGTAAGGCTCTTCGTCTCATCAGCTCTCCTCCTCATACTGATAGTCTTCTACCTCTTAATTTCCGCCGCCATGTTGCCTCTCTTTCTATCTTCTATCGATATTTTCACGCTGACTTCTCTTCTGAACTTCCTAACTGCATGCCTCCCACCCTCCCGCGGCCCTGCTGCACCCGACTTTCTACTCATGCTCATCCCTATACTGTCCAAACCCGATATTAATCCACAATTTCGATACTAACTAGCGATAAGTCCGATAGGCGAAAACAATGCTATATTGATATTTTAAATAAAAAAACATAGATTAATTCAAATTTTAATTATCTGTATTTTAGAAAACTTACAAAATCTGAAAACCACACGTTGACATGTACCTATGGACGGTAATACTAGAAACGCCTGAACCGGTGTTGTGTTATTTGGCGTCCCCACCGTCATTTGTTTACAAACACTGGTCTCTCGTGAACTGTGCATGCTCAGACCAGCAAGCGTAGACCTGTACAGTCTCACAAAACTTTTTAACCGTAATTAAGAGTTGTTGGAAGGCTGAATGAGACATACAGTACAACTACCACCATCCCCGCTGTTTCTAGACTGACACTCTGTAAGAGTTGTATTTATATGTACAGAGTGTCGGTCTAGTAACAGCGAGGATGGTACTGTACGTCTGATTCAGCCTTCCAGTAACTCTTAATGTGTTAAGAAGCTTTGTGAGACTGTACAGGGCTACGCTTACTGGTCTAAACATGCGTAGTTCACGAGAGACAAGTGTTTGTAAACAAAAGCACCAAATAACATAACACCGGGTGCCTTCAATACCATGGCATGCTCACAAACGAATATGGAATACCAAATTTGAGGCAGTGAATAATCATTTTTGGGGCAAAGTTAAATGATTTTTCTCTTTGATATATTGTTTTTGAGTCAAACATTAGAAAAATAACCTAGTGTTTTAATGTTGATGATCTAAGTATGAAATCTCTGCACCGAAGAACTTTCATACCCCGAAGTTTTTTCATACAACACCGGGCGCCCGGGCCACGCATGCGCAGTAAGGAGGAGACAACGTTTGTTTTCTGAGAGGCGAAAAAAAGTAGCGATTATCGCAACTTTGGTTACAAAAGTATCGAAGATACCGATATATATTTAAATAAGTAGCGGATGGCCGATGCAAGAGTTAACCAGCATCTTCACTCTTTTATCCCTCACGCTGGTAAACTCTGGAACAATCTTCCTTCTTCTGTATTTCCTCCTGCCTACGACTTGAACTCTTTCAAGAGAAGGGTATCTGGACACCTCTCCTCCCGAAATTGATCTCTCTTTCGGCCACCTCTTTGGATTCTTTTTGGGAGCAGCGAGTAGCGGGCTTTTTTTTATTATTGTTTACTTTTTTATGCCCTTGAGCTGTCTCCTTTGTTGTAAAAAAAAAAATCGCTGGGTTGTCGTGGCACAGAGTCGGCACAGTGTGAACGGGGCTTTAGGCTACACTCCTTTCTATGCGCGCAACAGACACAAAGAGGAAAGTGACTGCGGCCATTTTTAGGCCACTACCATCATCACCACCACCACCACACCCACTACCTTCACCACCACCTCCACCCTTATAACCAAAATAACCACCACCACCATTAACACTACCACCACCACCACAAATATCATCACCAGTCACCACCATTACCCCCATCATCACTATCATCATCACCACCCCCACAACCATCGTCACCACCATTACCACCATCATCAGTGATGATAGTGAGACAGTAACCCAACCTAGTCAACGGAAAGAATCCGGCCTGAGCGGGGCTCGAACCACCGCTTGTTTGGCCGTGAGGCCTTGCAGCGCGGCGCTCTAGCCAATTGAGCTACCGGAGCATGTGTGTGTGTGTGTGTGTGTGTGTGTGTGTGTGTGTTTCCTCTTGCGTCTTTCTGTCTGTGTGTCTGTCTGCTTCGTTTTGTTTTCTTAACCTGGAACAAAACTTCAACCAACATGCAAGAGCTTCACGCGATGCTTTGTCGACAACTTGAGTACACAGAGTCAGCGTGCTAACACATCACTTATTCACAAAGAGGCAGGAGGAAACACACACACACACACACACACACACACACACACACAGATGCCGCGGTAGCTCAATTAATGAAATTTCAGCAATTCACGGCCAAACAGGTAATTGGTCTCCCTTGAGCACAAGGGGATGGGGTGTGTCGTGTGAGGTCCTGGCATGCACTTGCTCATGTCGGAGGGTACCTACTGGCGAAAGCGAGTCCAACTCGTGATCAGGCCTTGGTAAATTAATCACACACACACACATACACACAGGACAAGCACGCGTCGTCGCACGGAGAGCCTTTCCGAGGGTACAGAGAGATACAGAAACCTACAACTACAACTGTTAGAGACCAAGCCTCAGAAACTTTTAGGATCAGAGAACGAAGCGAAAACGTGAACGGCCGTGTCCAAGTTCTCAAAATCTCTACCATGTCTAATTTCCCGCGCCCCGACCCTGTTTCTTCCTGCTCCCCTATTTCCCACCCTTGAGGAAGCCGAGAATAGGCACCGGGCGATAGCAAATAGTTTATAACGTGGATATACGCTTATCGTTTGCGACTTACATTATAAGGTTAAAATTAGCGCAGTATCCCCAAGACAGTAAAAAAAACAGCAAAGAAAATGGAGATTTTTAAGGCGCACTGACGAAGATGTTTTGGAGGGCTTCGAATATACGTATGTTTGTAGTAGTAGTAGTAGTAGTAGTAGTAGTAGTAGTAGTAGTAGTAGTAGTAGTAGTAGTAGTAGTAGTTGTAGTAATAGTAGTAGTAGTAGTTGTAGTAGAAGTAGTAATAGCAGTAGTAGTAGTAGTAGTAGTAGTAGTAGTAGTAGTAGTAGTAGTAGCGGCCACCTCTTTGGATTCTTTTTAGGAGCAGCGAGTAGCGGGCTTTTTTTTATTAATGTTTACTTTTTTGTGCCCTTGAGCTGTCTCCTTTGCTGTAAAAAAAAAAAAAAGTAGTAGTAATAGTAATAGTTGTACCCAATAGCAGCAGCAGGCCAATGAAGGCGCTGGAGATGATCAGGTTGAGGGGGGTGCAGGTGGCGAGAGACAAGGGCAAGGTGATCAGGGTGAGGACGCCTCGCGCGAGCTCCGCTTCCGGCAGAGATGGACACTCGAGGAGACAGAGGAGTGAGTGCGAGACGCTTACAATCATGTGGTAACGTTTTCTCCCAATAACGTATTTGAGGCCCCGAGATGTAACGCCACCAAAACCTTGATAGAGGAGAAAACCTACCTCATTAGAGCGTACAACAGCTCCACGGAAATCGCCCCCTACGCTTTAAAGATTCTGGCCATTATACGCACCTCATATGCCAACGGACTCACAAAAAGTCGAAACAATCTGAGGACGTGAAGGCGGTACAAAGAAGAATGGAGCTGTGGAGGAAAGGGGACGTCCGGAAGCTACTTGACGAGGCTAAAACACTGCAGGAGAGACTAGGCAGACGTAACAGTCGCAAGAAGGACAGTAACGACAGGGCTAGAAACTTTGCTAACAAGATGAGACAAGGCAAAGTGGCCATGGCAACTAGATCGCTGTCAATAGAAGATGAGGCAGCGGGAGTCCTTCCCATGACGGAAGAGACGCCAGATCATGACAAGCATCCAGATGCTAGACCTGCACACCCAGAAATGAAGTTCCTTGGGGACTACACCCCACCGCATCGAGTTGTCTTCGACCATATCAGCGGTGACGTGATCTGGAAGCACGCCCTTCACACGCAGGGAGCGGCTGGACCATCAGGCTTGGATGCCAAGGGGTGGAAACACCTCCTCAGTAAGAACATCTTTGGTAATCCAGCTGTGGATCTTCGCGAAGCAATAGCCGCCCTAGCAAGAAAATTGGCGTCAGAGATTTGCCAACACCTCGAGCCTTTGATGGCCTGCCGGCTCATTCCGCTGGATAAAAAACCAGGCTGTCGCCCCATCGGGATGGGGGAGGTGCTCAGGAGGATCATAGGCAAGGCTGTCATGGAGGTGGTGAAGGACGACGTGAGGAAGGCGGTGGGAAACCTCCAAGTGTGTGCGGGTCAGTAGGCTGGGTGTGAAGCTGCCATTCACGCCGTCAGGAAAATGTTCGAAAACCCAGAATGCGAGGTGGTGCTGATGGCGGACGCTGTAAATGCGTTCAACAACATCAATAGGGAAACAGCACTGCACAACATCAAAATCAAGTGCCCTATATTCGCCCAATATATTGAAAATACATACAAGGAACCTGCCAGACTGTTCATCAGCAGTCATAATGACCAACGACTTGGAGACCCGGTGGCCATACAATCCTCAGAGGGCACCACCCAGGGGGACCCAGTGGCCATGGCAATGTTTACCCTGGGAATGATGAAGCTGCAGGACATCATCCGCCATGAAATCCCCAACGTCAAACAGGTGGCGTATGCGGATGACCTCACCGGGGTAGGAAAGTCTGCAGACCTCAGGAAATGGTGGGACCTCGTCAATGAACACGGCCCTAAAATAGGGTATCATCCCAACGCCACGAAGTCTGTGGTGATTGTAAAACCAGAGGCATACGATCGGGCCAAAACAGCATTCCAGGGCAGTAACGTGAAACTGTCAGTGACTGGAGAAAGACACCTCGGGGCAGCCATTGGAACAGCTGAATACAGAACCGAATATGTGAAAACAGCTGTAAAGCGCTGGGAGTCCGAACTGCAGAGGCTGAGCGACATCGCCAAAACAGAACCGCAGGCAGCCTACGCAGCATTTACGTACGGTGTCAAGCATAAATGGAACTACCTCATGAGGACAGTTCCTGATGTTGCTCCGTTACTAAAACCTCTGGAAGATGCTATCAGAAACACCTTCATACCGGCCATAGCAAATGGGAGATGTCCCAGTGACCAGGAGAGAAGATTGCTGGAGTTGCCGCCAAGAATGGGTGGGCTCGGCATCACCAACCCGCAAAATCTGGCTGAGTCTGAATTCGGGAACTCAATCCGAATCACAGCCTCCTTGACCGGATATATTACCAATCAAAATGAAAGGGGAGAAGACAACCCTCAAGATATTAGGTCACTAAGGAATGAAATCTCCATAAACAGAGAAGGAAAACAGAGAGACACTCTGAGGGACCTAATGAGAGAACTCCCAGAAGACACAAGGAGGATATTGCACAGGAAGTGGGCGCTTCAAACTGGCTAACAACACTACCTATCAGGGCAAAAGGCTTCAACTTAAACAAAAAAGAATTTACTGATGCCCTTGCCCTCAGGTATGGCTGGCCAGTGGATGGGCTCCCAAACATGTGTAACTGTGGCTCACCCTTCAACCAAAATCATGCCATGACATGCAAGAGAGGAGGTTTCGTCTGCATGAGACATGATGAAGTAAGAGACGTAACAGCTCAGATGCTGAAAGAAGTCTGCCACGACGTGACTGTGGAACCCATGCTGCTCCCTTTGCAAGGCGAACACCTCGCCAGACGCACCGTTAATGTTTCGAACGAAGCACGAGTGGATGTTAGCGCCAGAGGGTTTTGGACTCGTGGACAAGGGCATATTTTGACATAAGGATCTTTGATCCCATGGCCATTGCCACAGAGACCTGACCCTTGATGCAGCCCACAGAAGAAACGAACAAGAGAAGAACAGAGCATGTGAAGAAAGAATACAGAATGTGGACCAGGGCTCCTTCACCCCGGTAGTATTCACGACGGCAGGAGGGATGGGACCAAGGGCGCAGAGCTTCTACGCAAGACTCGCCGAAACACTGGCGGATAAGAAACAACAGCCAAGAAGCAGTGTGGTCGCCTGGATGAGATGCAGGCTGTCCTTCTCCCTCCTGAGGTCAGCCTTGGTCTGCCTGAGAGGAACCAGGTCACCTGCACCCAAAACCACCCGCATTGCTGACCTGGACTTTGAGGCGAC
The DNA here is from genome assembly GCF_024679095.1 of Eriocheir sinensis. Lineage (NCBI taxonomy): Eukaryota > Metazoa > Arthropoda > Malacostraca > Decapoda > Varunidae > Eriocheir > Eriocheir sinensis. Next base: position 12,021,412 of record NC_066558.1, on the reverse strand, counting down.
GGTGGTTGATAGTCGTATCAACCACAAGCTCTGTTAGCTTAAAAATAAAATGTTTAGTAAAGTTTGTAATATTAAATAAAGATGGTTGTCGGCCACAGTCATTGGCGGGGTGGGGCCAATGCATTGCTTTGTGAAAGGATATGAGAGAATATACCGCTCACAACGCAATTCTAATAGATGGAGGTTCGTAGTAGTAGTAGTAGTAGTAGTAAAAGGAGGAGGAGGAGGAAGAGGAGGAGAGAGAAAGGGATAAAGATGACTGAGCGAATATGCAGGACTTGAGAGAGAGAGAGAGAGAGAGAGAGAGAGAGAGAGAGAGAGAGAGAGAGAGAGAGAGAGAGAGAGAGAGAGAGAGAGAGAGAGAGAGAGAGAGAGAGAGAGAGAGAGAGAGAGAATTTAATTTTTTCAACAATCAAAGGTCACCTCTCACACTGATTACATGTTTAATAAATATTAGCAGTGCATGTATGAAACAAAACATTGTCACATCCATTACAGCTGTGTGTGTGTGTGTGTGTGTGTGTGTGTGTGTGTGTGTGTGTTGTCAGGACCCAGAAAACGAGGAAACAGAGGAGTGAGATATACAACTGTGTAAACACCTGACAGGACAAACACTAACAAAAAGGGTGACATATATATAAGTGTAAACATCTCAAGTACAAAAGAGGGGAAACAACGAGGGTAAAGGAAAACAGATACCCAGAGAGGAAAGGCAGGTATACAACTGTGTAGACATCTGACAGGACAAACACTAACAAAAAAAGTGACATATATAACAGTGTAAGCATCTCAAGTACCAAAGAGGGGAAACAACGAGGGTAAAGGAAAACAGATACCCAGACTCAGATACATAAAACAGATACCCAGTGGGCGTGGTCAGAAAGTGTGAACAACCATTGAAAAAGACTCTGACCCGTGACGTCAGTCGTGGCGACATGTTATGAGCCAATAATTTAACAGAAAAATCACTGAGGGAGTGTCTAGAGGTGAAGGATCTTAGCTAAATGTAGATGGAAATGAAGAAGGTCTCACTGAAAATAAGGCCGTACGTTGCCAAGCAGCGGAACCTTTGCAACTGCATGCATCTGTTGCAGGTTACATAACGCTAGTGACGCAACTGCAGGCAAGTGAAGCTTCATTTGAGCCTTGTGTTAGTACTCCTCAGGCTAGAGTCTTGTGCTCAGGGATAGTTAAGTTAACCCCTTCATCTGACAATCAAAGATCTTATGTCACTGTGCCGTATTTGAATATTGAAAGTGAGTGTAAAGATAGATGATAATACAACGTTAGGATTTGTGAAGCCTGTCACTCATGAGCTATACGCTGATCTGCCACAAGTATCTAGTGTACAGACCGCTGACACAGCTAAAACAGACTTGAAGCCCGCAGAGCTTGAAGTAAGGAAGAAAAGCCTCTATCAAATTGTTGACGCTAAATTCCCAAGTGAAGAGAGAGAATCAGGTCTTAAAGTCCTTAATAGATAAATATATAACAGTGTTTTCCACAGAACAAGAACCATTAACAGTAACGCCCTATTTTTTCAAGCACCATCAAGCAAAACACTGATGAAGTAGTGTACAGGCGTCCATATAACATTCCTATCAGTTATCGTGACAGAGTAAATGAACAACTTATATCGCTCCAGCAACAGGGTGTGATTCGCCCTTCGCGATCACCCTGTAATGCCCCACTTATCCCAGTGCAAAAAAAACATGGAGTACTACGACTTTGTCTGGACTTCCGGGCACTTAATAAAACACTACGGGACGACCGGTACCCACTCCCTACTATAATTACCATACTCAATCAATTGGGAGATAGTAAGTTTTTTTTCATGCCTAGACTTGAAACAGGGTTACCATCAAATCCCCCAAGATGAAATCAGCAGAGAGAAGACGGCATTTTCTTCTCCAGCAGGACATTGGGAATTTACTTCCCTCCCCTTTGGCCTTAAAACAGCCCCGTCCTGCTTCAAGAAAATAATAAGCACTGTCCTTACAGGACTATTAAGCAACAAGGTTCAGGTGTACCTTGATGACATAATTATCCTGGGCGATATATTTTCTAATCACGCAGATAACTTAGAACAAATTCTGGATCGCTTAAAGGAAGCCAAACTGACTCTTAAGATGGAGAAGTGTAACTTTTTTAAGGACAAAGTAGATTACCTGGGCCATGCCATCCGCTCAGAGGGAATAAGACCTCAATCTAGCAAGCTGGAGGCCATACAAAACGTCCTGGCCCCCCAAACTGTTCATGATTTACAGTCATTTCTTGGATTGACTAATTATTATCGCAAATTTATTGCAAATTATTCACAAATTGTTGCTCCTTTTCTAAAGATTTACAAAGGGAAGAAAGGTACACAAAAAAAATAAATAAATAAATAAATAAATAAATAATTAAAACTCCACTCACATGGATGGATGAAACAAAAATTGCGTTCTCAACCCTTAAGGATAGAATGCTTGGTACAGTCACTCTACGCATCCTACTACAATACTGGTGGAGTATTGCAATAACAGGATAATGATGATAAACTAAGACCTGTATCTTTTTTTGTGAGAAATTGAATACGGCAGAACAGTGGTACAGTATAGTTGAACGAGAGGCTTTAACTGTAATTTATGGGTTACACGTAAACCGCCCATTAATACTGGGTTACCCTGTTGAGATCCACACGGGTCACAGACCTTTAGTCTGGTTGTTACAGGTAGCTAGTCCCAACGGCAGGATAGCTAGATGGCAGACTCTCATGAGTGAGTATGGTTTCACAATCAATCATTTGCCTGGCAAGGAAAATATAGTAGCAGATTTTTTTTATCAAGGATGAAGGCTCACAGGACACTGAGATTGAATTAGAAGGACACGCGCGATAATGTTTGTGGATGGGGAACAACAAAAACCGTGGAACACGTGGATAATGAGGGGCAAGGTATTGCACTAGTGCAGAAAAAGAAACAGGCGCCGAAAAATTAGAAAATAAAATACATGATATGTATGGACCTGAATAGTGAGTGTATTGGCCACACACTTGACTGGAGTATTCAGGAGATTAGTGAGCTGCATGATGAGCAGCCAGCATATAAGTATGCTAAAAGAAGGAAGCCCAAAAAATGAAAATTGAGGAAAGACTCAGAGAAAAAAGGCATAATGTGAGATGCCGCCCCTGTTAGAGGTACAGGTGGAAAATGTGTTATATTGTATTGAAGATGGGCATAATGTGAGATGCCGCCCCTGTTAGAGATACAGGTGGAAAATGTGTTATATTGTGTTGAAGATGGGCATAATCTGAGATGCCGCCCCTGTTAGAGATACAGGTGGAAAATGTGTTATATTGTGTTGAAGATGGGCATAATGTGAGATGCCGCCCCTGTCAGAGTTACAGGTGGAAATAAATGATGTGTTTTAGTGAGTCCGTACGGAGAAGCCACTAAGGTGGTGATTCTACCCCCCAAGTATTTCCAAGGCGATAACTCTGGCTCATTCGTCGCCACTGCAGGGCACGGAGGAACCAAAGTTACGTTATTTCGGTGTAGAAAGTTCGCTTTCTGGCCTGGAATGAAACGGGATGTAGAAAATTATGTAAGGAAGTGCGTCATGGTAGTCGTTTTAAAAGTGAGTTGGGAACTTGCACCCTGCTCCTTGGCGGCAATATCCAGACGTCACCGCTCCTTTTGGAAGAATACACATGGACCTTGTGGGTCCCATGGGTGTATCGGACAATGGGGTTCGATACGTAATGCCCATAGTTGATGTTTTTAAAAGGTATTTGATTATAGTACCCTTACGGAGTAAGGAAGCCCGCGAAATGGCAAGGGCGTTGTACGTGGATGTTGTTTGTGTACACGGTGTTCCTCAGACAGTTGTTACAGATCAAGGTTCAGAGTTCGTTAATTCCGTGATGCAGGAGATAAATTAGAAGCTACCTGTGCGACACGCGAATAACGGCTTACCATACAAATGGGAATAGAATAATAAAGCGCGCAAATTATACTGTTGTTAACATTTTGAGGAGAATGTTCTAGGAAATGTGTCCGTTTGGGATATAATGCTACTTATAGACATCTTGGCCTATAATCCTGCGTATTATCGCACCATAAAGGAGTCCCCATTTTATCGAGAGAGACAGAGAGAGAATATCTAGAGATCCTCCTGTACCCTACACTGTTAGAAAAAATTTCAGCAGCCCTGGTATGATATTTACTCCTATAAAGAGGAAATGGTTGTAATTGCAAGGAAAGTTTATGATATTTACTCCTATGAAAAGGAAATGGCTGCAATTGCAAAGAAAGTTTATGATATTGACTCCTATAAAGAGGAAATGGTTGTAATTGCAAGGAAAGTTTATGATATTTACTCCTATAAAGAGGAAATGGTTGTAATTGCAAGGAAAGTTTATGATATTGACTCCTATAAAGAGGAAATGGTTGTAATTGCAAGGAAAGTTTATGATATTTACTCCTGTAAAGAGGAAATGGCTGCAATTGCAAGGAAAGTTTATGATATTGACTCCTATGAAAAGGAAATGGCTGCAATTGCAAAGAAAGTTTATGATAGATGCCAGGTTTACAATAAAGAAAGTAGAGAAGAAATGGAAAAGTATTACCAAGTTACAAAAATCAAAACTATCAACGTTGGCGACAGAGTGTTCCTCAAACATACACCAAAAAGAAAAGAAAAAGTTGCAACCTATTTTTGATGGACCCTACAGGGTAATAGAGAAGATCAGTGATATAATGGTAAAAATTATAAACCTCAGGACTAGTAAGGTTTCAACGGTCCCCACAGATAGAGTAAAAGTCCTTCATGAAGATTGCATCGACGTGCAGCAATGTCCAACTATTAGGCAAGCATACCCTTTAAATCCAGAGACAGATACTGATCTATTCTTTGCATTGCTCAACCCTGAAATCGCTGAGAAAAATTCTACCGAAAATAATAACTCGTAGCGGAGAGGTGACTGCTACTCATGACACATTAAATAATGTTCGTTCTACACCAGCAATAAACAGCTGATGCACAGGCCCTACCTTCTCAGGTTACTCCCAAACTTTCAGAGCCACCTCGGCATAGATAAAGCCTTCGCTCTTCGACGGTACAAGAGTTGCTTAATGTAATGTCAAAACTAATACGATATAGAACAGGAATAATGTATAAGGATAAAAATGCAATAATTGAGCGGAAATATGACGAAATAAACAACAGATTGATTTGACTCTTTCGGTGTACGACTCAATGACACAACAGGAGTCCCCAACACGTGCTGGCCAAAGTTTCACACCAACATACTGTCTATATTATAGTCCTCACAGACAGAAACTATAGTACCGTTTAGCCTCACAGACGATGTTTTAGCTGCATTATATAAAGCACGGATTTTAACTGCTTCGTTACTTGAAATGTTATTCAAATGTCACTTGAGTATCCAGCTGTAAAAGCAAAAAAATACACACTCTTTAATTTTGAAAAAGACTTCAGTTCACTGTTGCATCATCTAAGAAAAGTTTTAGGCTATGTGATGACTACTAATCAAAACAAGCTGCATGCTTCTATGAATTATAGAAAAAAAAAAAAAACGGGAAATAATTTTTTTGAGGATCCTTGTCTAATAACCTATTTGGTACCGCGACCCAGGCTCAAGTTGATGCTATTCATAAAAAAATAGAGGACTAGAGTCATTAAATGAGAAAGATTTTATATAGTTAAATGTTTATTATGGAAAACTCAACATCGTTAAGTAATATGCATGCCATGCTATATGCCTTTAATAGGCTATATTCAGCTGTAGATGTATTGAACCAAGTTGTGCGCCAATTTTCTATAGACTTTGGCATTAGGAAGAGAGACAAGCTCCTACAGGCATTGTTGTATTTTGACTTAGCATTGAGACACATAAGACCAGGTATACAAGATTTATATTTGAGTCTGCAGGCTCCCCTGCAAACATGCATAACTCCAACCATTATGTGAAACAAACAGTTGTTCAGCACATTAAAGGAAGCCTAGGTTCGGCCTCCAGGTCTTTTGTGCCTTGCAGTTCTTGATTTTTTAGCTCTATATAGGGATGTAATAACTGTCCTCCAGGACAACGGCTTTGCACGATTCTCGTAATTTCTATTTCACCAAACCTTTGCGAGGAGATCCGATTGACACCTTTGATGTCTTTCGAATCGACTCCCTTCCATTTTCTGTGCAGAATAGCACTTACTTTCTTATGTATAGTGTTGATTCAAGATGTATTGCCTTCAGTGAGAATAAGAAAATATATTTTATGCTTTCTAGTATAAAACACTGTAACAAGAATAACCATATGTTAGTTTGTCCTCCCACAGGCCCCGTCCATGAGGCTAGTAACGCAGCCTCTTGTAAATCGGCTGCTTTCTTGAAAAATGAGTCAGTGATCAACCTCTGCCACACAATAGTCTTGAAAACATTTCCCCCTATGTTTTCAAAGGTCCTGGCTAATGGACCTGTTCACTTGCCTCCCCCATCACTCTGACACTCACATGCCCTACCCATCCTGTAAACAGACATACTGTCAGCCTGACGGATGATGGGATATTGATGCTTCGGCAAGGTTCTCTTCGCAGTGCTGAGTCCATCCCCCTACAGGAGCTAACAGCTGGCTTGCAGCCCCTAAATTATGTGGTCGAGCCGAATCAGCCCTTTCAACCCGCAATCCATTGGTGGATTGTCTTCGCCATTGTCGTGATCCTGGTTCTTCTGCTGGTGACGTCTGCCGTGGGGTATTCCTATGTCCTACGCTACGCACGACGCCGCCTAATTCCAGACTCGAACCAACTGCAGACATTGCAAGGCGTATCTTCTCCACCAACACCTGTGAGATCTCAGGGGCGAGATCTTCCGGAAGGGGAAGTAATGTCAGGACCCAGAAAACGAGGAAACAGAGGAGTGAGATATACAACTGTGTAAACACCTGACAGGACAAACACTAACAAAAAGGGTGACATATATATAAGTGTAAACATCTCAAGTACAAAAGAGGGGAAACAACGAGGGTAAAGGAAAACAGATACCCAGAGAGGAAAGGCAGGTATACAACTGTGTAGACATCTGACAGGACAAACACTAACAAAAAAAGTGACATATATAACAGTGTAAGCATCTCAAGTACCAAAGAGGGGAAACAACGAGGGTAAAGGAAAACAGATACCCAGACTCAGATACATAAAACAGATACCCAGTGGGCGTGGTCAGAAAGTGTGAACAACCATTGAAAAAGACTCTGACCCGTGACGTCAGTCGTGGCGACATGTTATGAGCCAATAATTTAACAGAAAAATCACTGAGGGAGTGTCTTAAGACTGACTCACGAATAGCAGGAGAAGTAAAACAATACAACATAATGAGCGAGCAGATGGGTGTGACAGGAAGTATTGGCCATTGGTTATGTAAAGAATTAAGGGCGTGTCAAGGATGTAAGTCCGCCTAAAGCAAAGAAAAATGTGGCCTAGAGATCAGTGGTATGAGTAGACCGAGCTTGGTTCTCGCCTCAAGCAGACCTGCTACTCACTCAGCCGAGGATGGCTGTTGTGATCTTAATCGTGAGTAGAAATTCGAGAATCTAAGGGAAACCGACTGTATTGTCCTGGAGATTATAATGTAGGAAATGTGAAGTAGGATTGTGAGTGGGACAGGATTGTGATTATTTGTTTGCGATGTAAAGCAAAGGTAAAACCACTGGGTGTGGTAAAATTGGGTGTTTCCATGACTTGTAATAGATTATACTATAGGAATGTGTTATTAGGATTTTGTGAAGAGAGTACATAATGATTGTGATGTAAGCAGAGAGATACAAACCACTGCTTGTAGAACGACGAGTGTTATTATTATTGGCAACAACTGAGCACATATTGTAGTATTATGTTTAAGACATGTCGTTTGTCATATGTTGCATCCATTGCTGAATATGCCAGTGTTATGATCGTCTGAGCAAAGAATATTGCGTAAGGCAATTACTTTCATTTAATTTTAAATAAATGTATATTATCTTTTTCCCTTGTTTATCCCCGAACACCAGCCTCCAATAACAACTTAAGCCGGATCACGCTACCAGGGATACGAGACAGTGAGATCATTTATGGAGTAATTAATGAGTGATAAAAGAGTTGATTTAATACAAGAAAAGAAGGGTCTAAAAGTGTGTGTGTGTGTGTGTGTGTGTGTGTGTGTGTAGGTGTGTGTGTGTGTGTGTGTGTGTGTGTGTGTGTGTGTGTGTGTGTGTGTGTGTGTGTGTGTGTGTGTGTGTGTGTGTGTGTGTGTGTGTGTGTGTGTGTGTGTGTGTGTGTGTGTGTGTGTGTGTGTGTGTGTGTGTGTGTGTGTGTGTGTGTGTGTGTGTGTGTGCAGGTGCGTGTGTGTGTGTGTGTGTGTGTGTGGGTGTGTGTGTGTGTGTGTGTGTGTGTGTGTGTGTGTGGGTGTGTGTGTGTGTGTGGGTGTGGGTGTGGGTGCGTGGGTGGGTGGGTGTGAATATTCGTGGGGTAAGGGTGGGTGGAATGCAAGGGTTGATGTCTAATTCACTCACGGTCTAATCACGTGCTATAGTCCGGCAAATCTTAAGTGGAGGCTCTGACGTAGACAGCCCGCTTGACCCTGTTGCCACGTTTCCAACTGACCTCGAACACCATGCCTCTCACACCCTTCTCTCTCTCTCTCTCTCTCTCTCTCTCTCTCTCTCTCTCTCTCTCTCTCTCTCTCTCTCTCTCTCTCTGTGTGTGTGTGTGTGTGTGTGTGTGTGTGTGTGTGTGTGTGTGTGTGCGAGAAAAGTGGGGGTGTACTCTCATTCGGGGAGTATGGTGCACGACGATGCATAATAATATTAATAATAAACCTCTTTAAAAAATGCACCAAGACTCTTTACCCCTTGGGTGGTGTGGAAATAAGGTCAAAGTGTAATATTTTAATGTTCTTAGCGACCACTCCTTCCCCACTCCCTGGCCATCCCCAGCGGAACCTCACCATTCCCCTGGATGATTCACATCAAAATTTGCTTGACGGTCCTGGCATTACATATACAGGTACAGTCTCCATATTTTATCATAATTATGCCATATGGCTGATATTGTATGGCAGATGGCAGACACACACCAAAAAATGGCAGAAATGCGATAATTAAAGCAGGCAGAGCAACTGGCAACTGCGGTGTGTTATGTTGACGAGATGACAACGCCGCGGTGGCAACGCTGCCAAGTGTTGTACAAATTTCTTTGTATTCACTCACAGATAGAGAATCAATCATAAAAACCATATTTGTTTTTATACTAGAGTGTGAGAGAAAGAGAGAGAGAGAGAGAGAGAGAGAGAGAGAGAGAGAGAAGGGCACGGTGCGCGAGGTCAGTTGGAGACATAGCACCAGTGTCTAGCGGGCTGTCTACGTCAGAGCCGCCACTTAAGATTTGTCGGACTATAGACTGGTAATCGCTAGCCGGTACCCTTCCGGAGGGAACTCTGGAAATATGGATACAGCTTTGTGGTGCCCACTTCCCTTTCCCTTGCTCAAGGGAAGGCAGTGCGCGCTCCTTGGCGGCGGAGAAAAAGAAAAAAAATCGCATCTCTCCAGCAAATCTCGAACTTCAGTCTACCGGGATGGCAGACTGAGTACTCAATGTAACGGCTAAACACAGAAATTGGTCAGCTGAGTCGTCGTGTATATCTTTCATTTTTTTTATGCACAACATCACATTTGCCCGACCATATAGATACGCGACGATGATTCGATACGCGGATACGCAGCAATTGCATCCTTGGCTTTACTCAAAGGCACTGAGACCATGTGGGCAAGATTTCCAGATAATTTAACTTAGTCTGCTGAACCGACTATATGTGATAACTGTTGTGAATTGTATTTGGTGAGTATCAGTTTAAAAAAAAAGGCGGGTGGAAGGTATTAGCGTCCTAACGGTATAGTATAAAAAGCCTCGAAAAAATATGAATAATACTTTCTATTCAGGTTTCCTTTTGTTCCTTATCACTCTTCTCCTTCATCAGAAAACTGCCTCTTTTCCAGAGCTGGGCACTTCCGTACCTCTGTCCGCACCTCCGCTCCTCCGGACCTGCGGACCTTTAAACGAGGTGCGGAGGTCCGAAGTGCGGAAAGTTTTTCAAAAGTGCGGAAGTAACAGGTGCGGAACGGCAGTATTTTAAGTCCGTACCTCCGCACCTGAGGTTTTCAAGGATAAAAAAAATGAAAACGACAAACAGTCCGCGCTCTGCAGTAATACTTCCGGTCGTTTACGCGGTCTGTGCTGCAGGGCATGTTTTCCCGCCACTTGAGTGACGTCACTCATTCAGATTTACGGCCCGGTGTTGCATGTGTACTGAGGTATGATAATTATGAAGAGTGTAAAAGTAGTTACTTTACTTCAGGTGGTGGAGATTCTATGCGTTAAAATGACAATAATGATAACAAAAATAATGGTAATAATAATAATAATAATGATAATAATAATGCTGCTGCAGTATTGCCTTGTATTTCTTTTTTTTAAGGTACGGACTAGATTTTTCAGGCGCGCTTTAATAGTTTTGGGTACGGTACCGGAGGTGCGGAGGTGCCGTACCGGAACGAGTGAAAAAATTTTAGGCGCGGAAGTACAGGTACGGACTATATGTGTTTCGAGGTGCGGAGGAGCGGTACCGGACTACCCGATATCCAGTAACGCGCCCAGCTCTGCTCTTTTCTATCCCCGAATTCCTGTCATATTGCACTTCATCTTTTCCCTTCTTGCAGGCAACCAATGGACGCAGTCACCGATCGAGATTTAGGAGTAGTAGGAGTGGTGAGGGTGGCTCCTTCCTCTAATCTACATAATTATGATGCAACCATCAACAAGAACTCCCCTCAACCTCTCTCTCTCTCTCTCTCTCTCTCTCTCTCTCTCTCTCTCTCTCTCTCTCTCTCGCGCGCGCGCGCGCGCGCGCAAAAAGACACAAGGCTTCCACGGTGCAGATTTTTTTGTGTGCGTGTGCTGCCTACAGCGCCGGTAGACATTCTTGAGGGGCCTTTTGGACGGCCCCAGCCTGTTTGTGGCGCAGGCTATTTTTATTTATAGTGGCTGCCGTGATGTGTGACTCTTGCTGGCCCCATGCTGCCCCTCGGTACTCCTCTTGACCTAAGTCGTTGAAGTTAGGGTTGATTGAAAATCCGGACAGCATGTGGGTAATCTTACGCCACTCGGCGATGACTTGAAAAATCAGCGTGTGTTGGCTGAAACTTGAACCTAGTCCACGCTAGGTCTTCGGGCTCACAACGTCCGCACACTGACCACTCGACCACCGCCTCCCCGAAAGGGGGAGGCGGTGTGATAGGGAAGATACGATGACTTTTTTTTTTTTTTTACGGTTTACGCCAATTGCACCGGTAGGCTTTCAGGTAGGGCCTGATTGTCGGCCCCAGCCTGTTGTGGCGCATGCAAGTTTTTATAGTGGCGCCATCTTGAATCTTGTCGAGTCAGTATGAACGGGGAGCAAACGTGATTGGCCAGTGACCGGTTAGATTTTTTTAATTTTTTTTTTACGTCTTGGCCTATTGCGCCGGTAGGCTTCTTCCTGGTGGATCCTGATGGTCGGTCCAAGGCTTCTTCCCGGTGGGGCCTGATGGTCGGCCCAGCCCGTTCTGGCGCAGGCGAGTGTTTATGGTGGCGCCATCTTGCATTGGTTCATGCTGCCCTCCCGGAGCCCATCTTTAATCCTAGAATCTAGAGTCCGGGTTAATAGGTGGTCTTCTGGACAGCATGTGGGTAGTTTTAAGCCACTCGGCGGCGGTTGAAAAATCCCAGCTTGGTGGCACCGGTCGGGGATTGAACTCGCGTCCTCCTGAACGCCGGGCCGTCTGGTTCATGTGAACGGTACATGAGTGTGATTGTGACTAAAATTATTTTGTGATTTTTTTGCCCATAGTGCTGCCCCCTTCCCTGTAAGACTCTCTTTGTTTGAAGTTCGTTCATTTATTCATTCATGACTTGCATGGATTGCCTCCACATAAATCTGTATTTGCTGTATACCTACTTATATACAGTTTTGAAACCCACCAACAAACTCAGATTTTGTTCCTCATACTGAGAATATAATTGATCCAACTGGAGGAGATAGACGTATAGTTCAGAGACTAAAACATTACAGAAATCAGAAAGAATCTCGGCTAAATATAGGTCCGATGATATCATTTGTCCGTTTTTTTTTTTTTTAATGGATATGGAATGGTGATATAGGGATGTTTGGGAGAGTTTGTTGTACCGAATGATATCACTGGGCGCCCGGAACTCCTGGCTGGAGTAGGTATTAAGACACCTACCGAACGGGCGCAAGCCACTCCCGGTGAGGTATATATGGGAAGTGAGGAGGGTGCTGAAGCCCTCCAAAGACCCTTCCCATGTCCTCACTAACCGTTTCCCTATTGTCTCATCAACACCAGAGAGTAGTTCAGCATGCTCTCTAAAGACAGATCCTCTCTCTATCCACACCACACTATATTCACACAACATACACACCTTTTCCCAAAATTCAACATTCAAAATGGCGTTCAATAACCATGCCTCGGAGTCCCCGCCTGGGGGGGAACACAAATTCCCCCAGGGAGGACTCCCCTTCTGACTGCCGACCTGAGAGGTGTCTTGATAACTCCTCGAACCTCTTTCTTCTCAATTTCTGCAACATTCGCGGTCTTCGTTCTAATTTTTATTCTGTTAAACACCATCTCTCCTCCTCTAAACCTCACCTTCTCTTCCTCACCGAAACACAGGTTTCTGAGGCTACTGACAGCAATCTCTACTCTGTTCGCTCCTACTATCTCTATCCTAAATTTCAATCCAAAGCTGGATGTTGCGCCTACGTGCGCAACGACATCACTTGCTCTTGTGCCCACGACCTCGACTCTTCAGAATTTTCCACCATCTGGCTAAGACTTCACGTCATTCTATTACTAAATACATCTGTGCTGTTTATATCTCACCTAACTCTGCTAACTATGTAAATTTCTTTGATTACTTGAACTCTAAAGTGGAGCACATCTTGACCCACTCTCCCTTCGCTGAAATCTCCATCCTAGGAGATTTCAATGTTCACCACCAGCTTTGGCTTTCATCCTCTCTCACTGACCAGCCTGGTGAACAAGCCTACAACTTTGCTCTCCTCAATGACCTAGAGCAGTTGGTTCAGCACCCTATACGTATTCCCGACCGTCGTGGAGACCGGCCCAACATACTAGACCTCCTCCTTACCTCTAACTCTTCTGCTTACTCTGTCAAACTGTTCTCTCCGTTGGACTCCTCCGATCACAACTTATTTCTGTATCCTGTCCTATCGCTCCTGCACACCCTCTGACTCCACCGAAGAGGCGATGCTTCTGATATTTTGCTTCAGGTCTGTGGGACGACCTGAGGATGTACTTTTCCGATTTCCCGTGGAATGATTGCTGATTCCAAGAGCGAGACCCCTCTGTGTGTGCCCAGCGCATCAGAGAGGTGATTGTCTCAGGAATGGAGGCATACATTCCACGTACTTTCTCTACTCCTCATGCTAAAAAGCCTTGATTTAATCACGCTTGTTCTCGTGCTGTCAAAGATAGAGAGACAGCTCACAAAAGATACTAGAGCCGTCGCACTCCTGCTAACCATGATCTCTACATTTCTGCCAGGAATCGTGCCAAATCTATTCTCCGGCTTACCAAAAAACTCCTTCATTAATAAAAAATGCCAAAACCTTGCTTTTTCGAATTCTTCCCGGGACTTTTGGCATCAAGCCAAAAACATCTCTTCCAACTTTACTTCCTCATCTTTCCCTCCTTTCCTTAGTCCTGACGGCAGCACCGCCGTCTCGTCTAATTCTAAGGCTGAACTCTTCTCTCAAACTTACTGTAACAACTCCACTCTGGACGATTCTGGGCATATTCCTCCTACTCATCCCCCCCCCCCCCTCTGACTCCTTTATGCCTGTTATTAAGATTCTTAAGAATAATGTTTTCTATGCCCTCTCTGGCCTCAATCCTCAGAAGGTTTATGGACCTGATGGAGTTCCTCCTATTGTCCTTAAAAACTGTGCTTCCGTGCTGAAACCCTGCCTAGTAAAACTCTTTCGCCTCTGCCTGTCAACATCTACCTTTCCTTCCTGCTGGAAGTACGCCTTCAAACAGTCTGTGCCTAAGAAGGGTGACCGTTCCAATCCCTCAAACTACCGTCCTATAGCTTTACTTTCTTGTCTATCTAAAGGTTTTGAATCAATCCTTAACCGGAAGATTCAAAAGCACTTTTTCACTTCTGACCTTTTATCTGATCGCCAGTATGGGTTCCGCAAGGGGCATTCGACTGGTGATCTCCTTGCCTTCCAAACTGTCTCTTGGTCATCTTCTCTTAGCCGTTTCGGTGAAATCTTTGCTATTGCGCTGGACATATCAAAACCCTTTGGTAGGGTCCGGCACAAATCTTTGCTTTCCAAACTACCCTCCTACGGTTTCTATCCTTCTCTCTCTACCTTTATCTCTAATTTCCTTTCTGACCGTTCTATTTCTGCTGTGGTAGACGGTCACTGTTTTTCCCCTAAACCTATTAACAGTGGTGTCCCGCAGTGCTCTGTCCTATCTCCCACTCTCTGTTGTTCAATAATGATCTTCTGTCCAAAACGAACTGTCCTATCCATTCTTACGCCGATGACTCCACTTTGCATTGCTCAACTTATTTTAATAGAAGACCCACTCAACAGGAACTAAACGATTCTAGGCTGGAGGCTGCAGAACGCTTAGCCCCAGACTTTACAATTATTTCCGATTGGGGCAAGAAGAACCTGGTGTCCTTCAACGCCTCAAAAACACAGTTTTTCCACCTATCCACTCGACACAACCTTCCACACAACTATCCCTTATTCTTTGGCAACATTCAGCTATCACCTTTTTCAACACTAAACATCCTCGGTCTATCCTTAACTCAAAATCTCAACTGGAAACTTCATATCTCTTCTCTTACTAAATCAGCTTCCTCGAGGCTGGGCGTTCTGTACCGTCTCCGGCAGTTCTTCTCCCCCGCACATATGCTTTCTATTTATAGGAGCCTTGTCCGCCCTCGTATGTAGTATGCATCTCACGTGTGGGGGGGCTCCACTCACGCAACTCTCCTAGACAGAGTGGAGTCTAAGGCTCTCCGTCTCATTAGCTCTCCTCCTCTTACTGATAGTCTTCTACCTCTTAGATTCCGCCGCCATGTTGCCTCTCTTTCTATCTTCTATCGATATTTTCATGCTGACTGCTCTTCTGAACATCATTCTTTCATCCCCTTCATTGGTAATCTCTGGAACAAACTTTCTTCGTCTGAGTCTCCTCCTGCCTATGACTTGACCTCTTTCAAGAAGAATGTATCAAGACACCTCTCCAGTTGAAATTGACCTCTCTTTTGGCTACTCTTTACTTTTATAGGAGCGGCGAGTAGCGGGCCTATTTTGTCCTCTTTTTGTTGCCTTTGAGCCGTGTCCTCTGATGTAAAAAAAAAAAAAAAAAAAGTGGATACTCAGCTAGACACTGGGCCACGTGTGCTGGGGATTTGTGTAACTTCTACAAGACGGATGTTTCTTCTTCACAGCAAATATTACTATAATAGGAGGTGGTAAAGATGATAAGACAAATAAAGCTTCTCTACCGTGTGATGTAATCGATGTCAAGCCAAGTATATACCTAAAATTTAGAAATCACCTCCTTCCCAAATATCAACACCTGTAATATGTTGTTGAACAACATTTAATTTTGTTTTAATTTCGTAAACCTGAGGTGTAAAAAATATTCAATGGACTCATAGCCGCACAGCTAAGTGAATGAATCAGTTATTTACTTGACTGTATGCTTCAAGTTACCAAATACTGCATTTTAGCGTCAAATGTCGAAAACTTAAAGTAGTCAGCCTGAACACTTCCACCATCGGCATTGTACATGGTGTGCTGGATTATTTCATTAACTGACGATTCAAATACAACCAATTGGGTCCTTCACTGAACTGACCTGCCATCTGGTGGCCCTGCTGGACCCGCTACCAGAGCCAAGCGCTGCGTCGCGCTGGGGTCCAACGAGACTTAATTGACATTTTTCTGTACCAAACTAGCAAAATATCAGTTTTAATGGTCACTATCATCTTTACATAAAAAAAAATCTGAGTGCTGTACATTATTCATGTTATTATAATGCTTATTGTTGGCAAAATCAGAGCATTCATCGACATATCCATCAACACTCCATCCCGTAGTTAATAGGAATGCATCAGTGCTGCCTCTTGGCAGATATTTCCTTCATGCAATAAAGGAAAATTAAACAAGTCCGGCATGGTGTCATGCTCTCAAAATCATATAGTAGTAGTGGAAGGTAGTGTCGAAAATTTTGCCACTCAACATACCTCCGGCTGGCACGCCGCTGCCTCACACATGATGCATTCCTCTGCAACTATCAGATGATGGCAATGTAGAGGACGCCTGGCTAAGCTTTAAAAATCACTTACTCACTCAGCAGGACATATTTGTCCCCTTGTGCGAGAAGCGAATTAACACTAATAAAAGCCCACCTTGGTTTAATAGCGAAATTAAACACTCAGTCAAGGAGAGAAAATTGTTTTACAGGTTAAAGAAAGAACATAGCACGCCCGAAAACATTAGACTCTACAATGATGCCAGGCGACGAGTAAACAGATTAGTGCGTCAGGCAAAGCGTAGATATGAAGAAAATATTGCAGCCAACTGTAAAGATAATCCGAAATCCTTCTTCAGTTACATAAACAGCAGAAAGGCGATCAGAAGTGGAATTGGACCCTTAACAAACAGCGACGGTGCACTAGTGACTGACAGCCAACACGTTGCAAACCTATTAAACAATTACTTTTCCTCGGTGTTTAATAATAACAGTCCTCCCACCAATTAGGGTGAATATTTCCTCTATTACCACTTTTGCTTTTGGAATTTTATTCTTCCACTTGATAGTTTTTAAACACTTTTGAGTGATTTGATGACTCATTTGTTGTGAAAATGAATAATAACCATAATATGACCATGACAATTGGGGAGATTGTATTACTCACGCGCCGACATCTTGTTTTCTACTTAACCAACTGCTCTTCTGTTGCTATGCGTTACATGTAACAAACATTACATAATGCGTTATATATTTTATACTACCCTTTAAACCTTCCGTAAAAAAAGAACATTGAGAGTGTAGAGATGAAAACAACGGTATATCTTTCCTCTATTCGCGTGTTCTTTTTTTTTTTTTTTCCATTGACAGAATTTAAGCCCTTTAGTGTTTTGAAGCATCAATTGTTGTGGAAATGAATACTAGCCGTTATAAAACCACGTCAACGGAGTTAAGATTGGTGATACCTCAATATACTCAAAAAGGCTTAAAAATTATCAAATGGAAGAAAAATACAAAAAAAAAAAATAATAATAAAAGAAAAAAATACCAAAGTGTGAAAATAGTCATGAAATGTTGATATGGGCGTGACCATGATGTCTCAATAGGACTTAAAGCGTACCTAGCATAACCTATCCATCTATTTGACATGGTTATATTATGGTTAATATTCATTTGCACAACAAATGACACCTCAAAACACTCAAAAGGGTTTAAAAACTATGGAATGGAAGAAAAAAAGGTGCGTTACCAATAGAAGCACTGAAGTCATCCTCAAGCTTTACTTAGCACTAGTTAGACCTCATCTCGATTATGTGGTTCAGTTTTGGTCAATCCATTAAGAATGGATATCAAGATGTTAGAATCTGTACAGAGTAGGATGACAAAAAGTGATTCAAAGGATGGAAAACTTTCCATATGAGGATAGACTTAAGCATTTAAATCTGCATTCTCTAGAGAAGCGAAGGTTACGAGAAGACGTGACTGACATTTATAAAGGGATGAAGGGCTTTAATAGGGATTTGGTTGTTAAAGAGTCGGGTAATCCATGTAGCAGTGGGTTTAAGATATATATTTTCAGATTCAACAAAGACACAGACAAGCATTGGTTTACCAAAAGAGGCGTGGATGAGTGGAATAGGCTTGGCAGTCATGCTGTGCATGACAGTATCATAAATACATTCAAGAAGAACTTGGATAAATTCATGGCTAATGAGGTAAGCTGGAGTTAGGCACACAGGCGATGCCTTGTACCGACCAACCGGTCTCATACAAATTTTTTTAGTTCTTATGTCCTGTTCGTCAAAGAACTCCGAGAATCGGAAACGGTAACTAAAGAAAGAAATACCATGATGACCGTAAAAATAGTCATGAAATGGGTGTGTCAACCCACGTGGTCACATTCGACATAAACCCGTGTTGCACAATCATAGACTACTTGGCTGTCAGTAACAACAAAGGCAGAGTAAGAAGCGTATCGTACATACTTAGCGTAAAATATTAAAGGTAACTAACCTGATCAAACGTAACCATGTCTAACCTAGAACAGTATGCGCACAGCATGGTATAGTCGATTGGCGGGGGTCAAGTTTGTTAGTTTGTTAATCATTGGCACATCAAATGACACCTCTAAACACTCCAATGAACCAAAATGAATATCAAATGGATGTGAAAACACTCAAAAATAGGGAGCGACAATAAAGGAGATAAATACTGCGTAGCACAATTGTTAGCAGAGCTAATGTTAGCATTGGCTTTTCGTGAGATCATATACCATCTTCCCTTCCCACCAATTCGTCCCCATTGTCTGATAATACTTCTAGGTCATTTGGCACTCCACTGCTGAGGTTTTCTTCACTGCTTCTCGTGGGTTTTACAGCAATGGTGTGAGCACAAGCAAATGCTTTGGAAGGTTTCGGGATTTAAAGACTGGGCATTAAGCATTCGTTCATTTGCTAACCGTTTTCCAAAGTAATTTTCTTCTGAGATATGAAACTTGTCATCACATGTACTGAAACCTCATTGCATCATGTGATGAAGCAATCTGTCTCAGCCGAGGGTATTGGTCCTAAAAGAGTAGCCTAATTTATCTTTTTTGGTTTATTTATGTATGGACAACGAAACAAGATAAGCACACGCTCTGATTTAACCCTATATGTTTCGCCATTGCACCATTGCTGTAAAACCCACGAGAAACAGTGAAGAAAACCTCAGTAGTGGAGTGCCAAATGACCAAGAAGTATTATCAGACAATGGGGACGGATTGGTGGGAAGGGAAAATGGTATATGATTTCATGAAAAGCTAATGCTAACATTAATATATAACACATTATGTAACGTGACGTAACGTAACGTAACATATAACGTATAGCAACAGAAGAGCAGTTGGTTGAGTAGAAAACGAGATATCGGCGCGTGAGTAATATAATCTCCCCAGTTGTCATGGTCATATTATGGTTATTATTCATTTTCACAACAAATGAGTCATCAAATCACTCAAAAAGCTATCAAGTGGAAGAATAAAATTCCAAAAGCAAAAGTGGTAATAGAGGAAATATTCACCCTAATTGAATTAAAGATCGTGAAATACTGGTATTAAGAACTACTGATCATAGTGTTCACAAGTGGGAGGATTTATATTTTCAATAATCAGAGTCTTCCAGCAAGAATTTATATGAACAATATTCATTGAAACGTAATGTTTATTGGTTTATTATTTTTTTCTGTAATTTTACTCAATTTACTGTATATACTGTGAATTCCATGTATTTAGCTTTTGAGCTGCAATTCCCTTTTACATACCTGATCCTTATTAATGCACTTTTTTTTTATCTTTTGATACTATGTGTAACTAACATTGATATGTACTTCTCGTACCCTTTTATTTTCAGTTTAATTTGCTAGTTATTTGGTAACTCCTTTATTTTCTCTTCATACAATATCTGATGATGCATAGGATACGCTTAGATTAGGATAAAGTAAACCTGTAATCCAGTAATGTATTCCCTATTAAGCAGTCGGTTTCAACAATGCTAGATCATTGATTGTCAGCCTGTATGTCCGGAACACTTTTTTTTTTTTTACAACAAAGGAGGCAGCTCAAGGGCACAAAAAAACAATAATAAAAAAGCCCGCTAGTCGCTGCTCCCATAAAAGAATCAGAAGAGGTGGCCAAAAGCAAGGTCAAATTCGGGAGGTGAGGTGTCCTGATACCCTCCTCTTGAAAGAGTTCAAGTCGTAGGCAGGAGGAAATACAGATGAAGGAAAATTGTTCCAGAGTTTACCAGCGTGAGGGATGGAAGAGTGAAGATGCTGGTTAACTCTTGCATAAGGGGTTTGGACAGTATAGGGATGAGCATGAGTAGAAAGTCGTGTGCAGCGGGGCCGCGGGAGGGGAGGAGGCATGCAGTTAGCAAGTTCAGAATAACAGTCAGCGTGGAAATATCGATAGAAGATTGAAAGAGAGGCAACATCGCGGCGGAACTTAAGAGGTAGAAAACTATCAATAGGAGGAGGAGAGCTGATGAGACGAAGAGCCTTAGCCTCCACTCTGTCCAGAAGAGCTGTGTGGGTGGAGCCCCCACACACGTGATAAGCTTAAGAAGAACAAGTCGCCAGGTCTTGACGGGATATTTCCGAGGGTATTAAAGGAGCTAGGTGATATAATCAGTGACCCACTAACCGACATCTTTAAGATGGCGGTACAGCCTGGCTATGTGCCGAGCCTATGGAAAGTTGCTAATGTGACGCCGATTTTTAAAAAGGGGGACAGGTTGTAGCAGTCACCGCTCAAATTCCGTGTTCCTTCCCCTCAGTGACAAGAAAATGGGGTGCTGCAAAGAGAGACTAAGATTCTCAGTGTTTTCATGTAATGTCCATCGTCACTGCGTCTGCCAGTCTGTCTTGTCGCGTCTTCATCGTTAACTTTCCTTGTATTCGTTTACCTTTGACTGTCCGTCCACGTTCTCTTGTTGTCCACCGTTACACATTGTTCCACACATACACCAACACTTAAATGTTAACCTACACAAACAACATTCACAATACACAAACAAACACCTATCCTATGTGTTGTCCTTGTCGTGATGAGCTGTGTAAGTTTTGTCTAATAAAGTAACCCTGGCGGATATGACTTTCTCTATCCGTGAACCGATTAGCACTTAGAACACTCGCTACCACCAACAATTGGTGACCCTGCAGTGTTGCTATGGTTCAAGGTGGCTTATAGCCGGTGCCGATTTAAGGGCACTCTCTCCTAGAGTGGAGGACCTGGGCAGGGTAACTTGTCCATTCGTCCGCCCTCTCCTGGGGCAAAAATCCTCACCTCCATTCGGGGTTCGTGGGGCTGAGCACTCAGGTCGGGAGAAACATTACGCCATAGGCGTAGTTGCCACCTTCAGGGTTTTCCCCCGCCCTCCCCTAGGCGCCTTCTACGCCTTCCCCAGGCACCCTCTGTGCCTTCCCCAGGCACCCTCTGTGCCTTCCCCAGGCACCCTCTGTGCGCCTCTTCCAGGCACCCTCTGTGCGCCTCTTCCAGGCACCCTCTGTGCGCCTCTTCCAGGCTCCCTCTGTGCGCCTCTTCCAGGCTCCCTCTGTGCGCCTCTTCTAGGCTCCCTGTGTGCGCCTCCTCCAGGCATCTTCAGCGCCCTTCAGGCATCTTTTGTGCCCCATGGTGCTTCTCCCGGCGCTCACCCACCCCCACCCCTCCTCCTCCCTGCTTTTCTGCTGGTCCGGCGACTGAGACACGCACATCGTGTGACACACTACACACTCAGTGAACACTCAAACACAGTGCGACACATTACTGAGACACACAGTGCCACACACTCAGTGTACACGCCATACACAGACTCAGTGTGCACGCCATACAGACTCAGTGTATACGCCACCACACACCGCAGACTCAGTGTACACGCAGACACAGTGTGACACCCCACTGGGATTACTAGCTGCCCCCTGGATTAACCACCGCCTCCTGGATCTACCACCGCCGTCTTGGATTATCCTACACTTGTGGATCCTTGTGTACAGTGCAGTGTGTCCAGCAACAGTTCAGTGCAGCACGTCCCCAGCAACAGTTAGTGTCACAGTGTTACCCACTAAGCGTACAGTGTTGTGTTACAGTGCCTTTTTGAACGCTGGTTCACTCCCCGAGCCACAGAGGCCCCTGGCACGTGTCAGCGCCTACAGTACACGCAGTTCGTTTTACTCTCACGGACTGCCGCGGCTCCTGGCACATGCTAGCGCCCCTAACTTTTCAACTCGCTGTGGCCCCCGGCTCGCTGGCATCTAGCGCCTTCCCACGCAGTCGTTCGACGCACTCACGACTGCCGCGGCTCCTGGCATATGCTTGCGCCCCTCAATTCTCAACCGGCTGTGGTCCCTGGCACGCTGGCATCTAGCGCCTTACCACGCAGTCATTCGACGCCCTCACGGACTGCCGAGGCCCCTGACACGCTGGCAGCTGGCGCCTTTAATACACGCAGTCGTTCTACTCTCACCGACTGCCGAGGCCCCTGACACGCTGTCAGCTAGCGCCTTCACACGCAGTTCCCTCGACGCACTCTATGACTGCCGTGGCCCCCGGCGCGTTTACGCCAGTGCCTATTGCCCATCTCCACGCCGCTCGACTTCACCATACCTGACGACGACATGCAACTCTTCCTCTACTACGGCGGTGTCCTTCAGAGCACCACTCTTCTGCTCAGGACCCGTCTACGTGGTTCGCGATTCGGGAGTGCGGATTCAAGCCTTCCAGGATCTATTAAACAGCCAACCACTCAACTCACCGCAGCCTACCTCACGCAGCCCACCTTACGCAGCCCACCTCATGCAGCCCACCTCACGCTGCTCAACTCCTCGCTGCTCAACCCCTCGCTGCTCAACTCATCGCTGCTCAACACTTCAGCTCGACTCACCGTAGCTGTCTCCTACGCGCTACTCACTCCAGCTCGACTCACCGTAGCTGTTGTCACTGCATTACTCACTCCAGCTCGACTCACCGTAGCTGTTGTCACTGCATTACTCACTCCAGCTCGACTCACCGTAGCTGTTGTCACTGCATTACTCACCCCAGCTCGACTCACCGTAGCTGTTGTCACCGCATTACTCACTCCAGCTCGACTCACCGTAGCTGTTGTCACTGCATTACTCACTCCAGCTCGACTCACCGTAGCTGAACTACTCAACGCAACTCTACTCAGCGCAACTTACCGTGCACCTCAACGCAACTACTCAGCGCAACTTACCGCGCATCTCGACACAACTCTACACAACGCTACTCATCGCAACGCATCACCGTCTGCCACAGCGCCCCAGCACCAGGGAAGATTTCGTTCCTCCTTCCTCGTCACTGGGGGGGAGTAATCTGTAGCAGTCACCGCTCAAATTCCGTGTTCCTTCCCCTCAGTGACAAGAAAATGGGGTGCTGCAAAGAGAGACTAAGATTCTCAGTGTTTTCATGTAATGTCCATCGTCACTGTGTCTGCCAGTCTGTCTTGTCGCGTCTTCATCGTTAACTTTCCTTGTATTCGTTTACCTTTGACTGTCCGTCCACGTTCTCTTGTTGTCCACCGATTAGCACTTAGAACACTCGCTACCACCAACAAGGTCAGTTGCTTCAAACTATCGCCCAATTAGCTTAACATCGGTTATAGGGAAGATGCTGGAGTCCATAATAGCCAGGAACATTCGGGAGCATTTAGAGAAACATAGCTTAATTCACGACTCGCAGCATGGGTTCACAAAAGGTAGGTCATGCCTCACCAATCTCTTGTCCTTCTACAATAAAGTATTTGAGGCGGTTGACAGAGAAGAAAATTATGATGTAATCTATCTTGATTTTAGTAAAGCGTTTGACAAAGTTCCTCACCAACGACTGTTGCTTAAATTACAGGCTCACGGAGTAGAGGGTAAAGTTTTGAACTGGGTCAAGGCGTGGCTTAGCAATAGGAAGCAAAGAGTGCAAATCAATGGTAAAAGATCTGACTGGGGATGTGTTACGAGTGGGGTCCCACAAGGTTCGGTATTAGGTCCACTTTTGTTTATTATTTATATCAATGACTTAGACACAGGAATTAGTAGTGATGTTAGTAAATTTGCAGATGATACCAAGATCGGTAGAGTAATTGAGTCGGATCAGGACGCTAGTATTCTCCAAGGTGAACTCAACAGATTATATGACTGGGCGGATAAATGGCAGATGAAGTTCAATGTAGGGAAGTGCAGTATTCTGAGTGTAGGTAGGAACAACCCCTCACATAACTATTGCTTAAATGACACTCTCATAAGTAGGTCTGGGTGCGAGAGGGATTTAGGGGTCTTAGTGAGCTCTGATCTCCGTCCAAGGGCACAATGCATTCAAGCTAGAAATCGAGCTAATAGGGTACTGGGATTTATTTCAAGGAGCGTAAGCAACAGAAGCTGAAGTCTTCCTCAAACTATATTTAGCATTAGTTAGACCTCATCTTGACTATGCGGTTCAGTTCTGGTCACCCTACTATAGAATGGATATCAAAATGTTAGAATCGGTGCAGAGGAGGATGACTAAGATGATTCAGGGGTTGAGAAACTTGCCATACGAGGAAAGACTCAAACAGTTAAACTTGCATTCTCTAGAAAGGCGAAGGGTGCGTGGAGACATGATCGAGGTTTATAAATGGATGAAGGGCTTTAATAAGGGAGACATTCATAAGGTTTTGTTGGTAAGAGAACCGGGTAGGACACGAAGTAACGGGTTTAAACTGGATAAATTCAGATTCAACAGGGACATAGGCAAAAATTGGTTTACTAATAGGGTGGTGGATGAGTGGAATAGGCTTAGCAGTCATGTGGTGAGTGCCAATACAATTGTCACATTCAAAAATAGACTAGATAAATTCATGGACAGCGATATTAGGTGGGGTTAGATACACGGGAGCTTAGGGTCAAAGGAGCTGCCTCGTACAGGCCTACCGGCCTCTTGCAGACTCCTGCGTTCTTATGTTCTTATGTTCTTACGTGAGATGCATACTCCATACAAGGGCGGACAAGGCCCCTGTATATGGAGAGCAACTGCGCGGGGAAAAAGAACTGGCGGAGGCGATACAGAACGCCCGACCTCGAGGAAGCTTATTTAGCGAGAGAGGAGATATGAAGTTTCCAGTTGAGATTTTGAGTTATGGATAGACCGAGGATGTTTAGTGTTGAAGAAGGTGACAGCTGAGTGTTGTCGAAGAATAGGGGATAGGTGTTTGGAAGATTGTGTCGAATTGCTAGGTGGAGAAATTGAGTTTTTGAGGCATTGAAGGACACAAGGTTCCTTCTGCCCCAATCGGAAATGATAACAAGGTCTGAGGTTAAGCGTTCTGCAGCCTCCAGTCTGGAGTTGTGTACTTCCTCTTTTGATGGTCTTCTATTGAAAGAAGTTGAATAATGCAGAGTGGAGTCGTCGGCGTACGAGTGGACAGGACAGTTTGTTATGGAAAGAAGATCATTGATGAATAACAGGAAGAGAGTGGGTGATAGGACAGAGCCCTGTGGAACGCCACTGTTGATAGGTTTAGGGGAAGAGCAGTGACCGTCTACCACCGCAGAGATAGAACGGCCGGAAAGGAAACTGGAGATAAAGGAACAGAGAGAGGGATAGAATCCGAAAGAGAGCAGTTTAGAAAGCAAAGACTGGTGCCAGACTCTATCGAAGACTTTCGATATGTCTAGCGCAACAGAGAAAGTTTCACCGAAACGGCTAAGAGAGGTTGACCAAGAGTCAGTTAAGACAGCAAGAAGATCGCCAGTAGAACGCCCCTTGCGGAATCCATACTGGCGATCAGATAGAAGATTATAAGTGGAAAGGTGATTTTGAATCTTCCGGTTAAGGATTGATTCAAAAGCTTTAGATAGACATGAGAGTAAAGCTATTGGGCGGTAGTTTGAGGGATTGGAGCTGTCACCCTTCTTAGGCACAGGCTGTACAAAGGCATACTTCCAGCAGGAAGGAAAGATAGATATTGATAGGCAGAGACGAAAGAGTCTGACCGGGCAGGGTGTCAGCACAGAAGCACAGTTTTTAAGGACAATAGGAGGCACTCCATCAGGTCCATAAGCCTTCTGAGAGTTGAGGCCAGAGAGGGCATAGAAAACATCATTAGGAAGAATCTTAAATAATAGGCATAAAGGAGTCAGAGGGGGGATGAGTAGGAGGAATATGCCCAGAATCGTCCAAGGTGGAGTTCTTACAGAAAGTTTGAGCGAAGAGTTCAGCCTTAGAGACAGATGAGACGGCAGTACTGCCGTCAGGGTTAAGGAGAGGAGGGAAAGAGGAAGAAGTGAAATTGGAGGAGATATTTTTGGCTAGATGCCAGAAGTCACGGGAAGAATTAGAAGAAGCAAGGTGTTGACATTTTCTATTTATCAAAAGAAGTTTTGGTAAGTCGGAGAATAGATTTGGCACGATTCCGGACTGAAATGTATAGATCAAAGTTAGTGGGAGTTCGAAGGGTCTGGAACCTTTTGTGAGCTGCCTCTCTATTTTTAATAGCACGAGAACAAGCGTGATTAAACCAAGGCTTTTTAGCATGAGGAGTAAAGAAAGTACGTGGAATGTATGCCTCCATTCCAGAGACAATCACCTCTGTGATGCGCAGAGCACACACAGAGGGGTCTCTCTCCTGGAAGCAGTAATCATTCCACGGGAAATCGGAAAAGTACATCCTCAGGTCGTCCCACCGAGCTGAAGCAAAATGCCAGAAGCATCGCCTCCTTGGTGGGTCCAGAGGATGTACAGGAGCGACAGGACAGGATACAGAAGTAAGGTTATGATCGGAGGAGCCCAACGGAGAGAACAGTTTGACAGAGTAAGCAGAAGGATTAGAGGTAAGGAAGAGGCCTAGAATGTTGGGCCTGTCTCCAAGACGGTCGGGAATACGAGTAGGGTGCTGAACCAACTGCTCTAGGTCGTTGAGGAGAGCAAAGTTGTATGCTTGTTCGCCAGGCTGGTCAGTGAAAGAGGATGAAAGCCAAAGCTGGTGGTGAACACTGAAATCTCCCAAGATGGAGATTTCAGTGAAGGGAGAGTGGGTCAAGATGCGCTCCACTTTAGAGTTCAAATAGTCAAAGAGTTTTACATAGTTAGTAGAGCTAGGTGAGAGATAAACAGCACATATGTATTTAGTAATATAATGACAATGAAGTCTTAGTTAGATGGTGGAAAATTCAGAAGAGTCAAGGTCGTGGGCACGAGGGCAAGTGATGTCGTTGCGCACGTAGGCGTAACATCCAGCTTTGGATTGAAATTTAGGACAGAGATAGTAGGAGGGAACAGAGTAGAGGTTGCTGTCAGTAGCCTCAGAGACCTGTGTTTCGGTGAGGAAGAGATGAAGTTTAGAGGAGGAGAGATGGTGTTCCACAGAATGAAAATTAGAACGGAGACCGCAAATGTTTGCAGAAATTGATAAGGAGGAGGTTCGAGGAGTTATCAGGACACCTCTTTAGTCGGCAGCCAGAAGGGGAGTCCTCCCTGAGGGAATTTATGGTCCCCCCCCAGGCGGGGACTCCGAGGCAGTTATTTTTTTCGCCATGTTGAATTTTGATTTTTGGGAAAAGGTTTTTTTTTTTTTTGAATTTAGTGTGGTGTAGAAAGAGAGAGGAACTGTCTTTAGAGAGCATGCTGAACTGCTCTCTGGTGTTGATGAGACAAAAGGGAAACGGTTAGTGAGGACATGGGAAGGGTCTTTGAAGGGCTTCAGCACCCTCCTCGTTTCCCATATATCCTCACCGGGAGTAGCTCACGCCCGTTCGGTAGGTGTCTTCCTACCTACTCCTGTTTCCTAACATGCTTAATTTGGTACTTGTTTTACATTCACTTATCTTCTATTTATTTAGTGTATATTCCCTTTTGGTAATGATCATCAACAGGTGAAAAGATTAATAAGTTAAGCACATAAGAGAGTGAGCTCTGTCCACCTTAGTTATACATGATTACGTGTCACTAATACCCTTCCATAGAGTAACTAATTGGTTTCCTCCAATACGTTTTGATAACCGGCGGGTTTTTTTTTGAAGACCCGGTTCAAGCACATGGTTTCCCGCGTCTTTTCTCTAGGTTTAATGATGAAAAAAGTGTTCTGGCATAGTTATGACTGGAAATACAGAAATATTTTAGTCCTCATTGGTCTCTGGTTATAAAAATTAACATTACTGGTGTATAATGTCACATTAATTGATAAAAAAAAAATGCTTCTCTGATTTTCCTTCATATCAGAGTGTTCATGCCTTCATGCGTTGACCACATTAAAAAAAGGCTCCATGGTTTACTGGTGTTTGGGTTCCATTACATACTACTTTCTAATAGGGTCTTGGAGATCCACTTATATTGTTGACCTAATCCTGTGGTTTACTGTGGTTTGGTTCCATTCCACACTACTCTCCAATAGGACCCACTATAGTCCCTTGGTATTGTTGACCTCGTCCTTAATGTATTAGGTCAATTAGTACAATATATTTGCTCGTTAAGATCATTTTTATTTCAGGGGAAAGTATATCTATTTTTTTTTTTTGTCGTTTTTGTTGGTGTTGTTGACAGTTTGACCTACTCCTTTGTGATTGTATTTCTTCCTTTACGAGAAAAAAAGCAATACCTAGGTTTTTTTTTCGCCATTCATAGTGTGGGTGGGATCTAACATTTGGGTAGAAAAAATGTGATGAGTGTATATCTTTATAATTTTGATGTTTTTTTCACTCTTCATTGTCTTCGCATGCTCAATGATATGAGTATGGGAAGGTTTAATCCCAGCAAAATCATTTTTCTATACCAAAAAAGTGTATACTCTGCTTCCTAATGTACTTAAGATTCATTTTCAGAATTGTGTGTCATGTTATGGGAGTTTTTTTGTTTTTTTTGTTTAGTGCTTAGGAAAAAAAATATAGATAAAGTTGTAGTTTAAATTGCCTATTTTCTGAAAGCACAAAGTATAACTATCTTTTCTTTCTTATTATATTCTCCCGTAAGCAAATGAATGTGTGGAATTAGTGAAGGTAACAGAGTTACAATGCTTATATGGAGTTCAAGATTTTACCGTCATCAAAATCATTTCCATCATGTCTGGAAAGAACAAGTGCCTTAACTAGCGAACTATATTATTCTGTCTGTTTTTTTTTAAAAGAAAAAAAAAAAATCTCCCTCTCAATAATTAGCACTTTGACATGCTCTAAATAAATGTGTTATATTGGATTGCATATACTAATTTCCCCCCCCCCCCAAAAAAAAGGAAAGGAGAAAAGTATGAATAAAATAAAATAAGTTAGGAATGTCTTGTCTTATCTTTGCTCATTTGCTGACTAAGACTAAGTTATATTTTTACAACCATCTCATCTTCAAGTGTAACTACATTGATTTTCAGTGTCGTCTATAATGCATTAACGAAAAGTGCAATTTATGGTTATGTGACTGTGAGCAGTAAACGAAGATATGATGTATGACACAGGTAACAGGTAATAGAAGTAGCAGTTGCAGGAAACGTAGCAGAATGGTAATGGTATGCTTAGTAGGAAGGTTGTGGCAATATTCACGCTAAAGGTAGCAGTAACGTAGCAAAAAAAAGAAAAGAAAAAAAAAAGCAATGGGTACAGCTTGACCTACTCCCTTGTGATTGTATTTCATCCTTTACGAGAAAAAAAACAAGTTTTTTTTTTACACTTCATTGTCTTCGCATGCTCAAGGATATGAGTATGTGTTGTAACCCGCAATCCCGGGTCACACAGGGGCGACGACACACTGTTTGCACTAGTAACACTTGACTTAAAATACTGGTACTTTAGGAGTATTTAAAGTAGTTCGTAAATGGGGTGATGAAACGGTGTCGCCTTTCTTATATGTATTTTATTCTACCTTAATACTACTTAATATTACAGAGGGTAAAAATATTGTTTAAACCAGCGACTGGCTTACTAGACTCAATGAGTCTTCAGGTTTTCTTTCACTATTGGTTACTGACGTTAACACTGGTATAATATTGAGTAAAAACTCACACAATAAAGTATCATAGAAATATAATCCTAAGTAAAACTAAGATAATAGAACACAATAGATATGTTAGATACGCTTTCCTCTATGGTACCACATTACTCCATACTCACAGTAGCAACGATGAATGTTCTACCCATGTTGTCTAGGGAAGGACAACTGAGTGTCCAGCAACGAACAGAGTGCTGGTTGATCTGAGGTCAAGCCTGGAGAAATGCTTCTTATATAGGCAGACATCGCGAGGTTCATACGTCAGGCTTGTGAGTAATAAATCAAACTCACACCCAGCTCATACAATAATCTACCTAACAGACATTCTAAATTCACGCGTTGACGCAGCTTTGTTTCATAACATTTTGTTCCGCGGTTGATCGTGTTTTGGCCGCGGTTGATTGTGTTTGGCTTAGAGATAAGCGGGTGCGTTAATGGGCAATTACAATTGTGTATAGGTTGGTAAATGAACAGTGCGTGGGGACAATCATGTCTTGGAGTCCGTGTTGTGTTTTAGCGGTCGATACAGCTTTTGTCATCTGAAAATATTGCCGGTGAAGATGATGATGACACGAGTGGTGTCGCGGCTCGGGCACCACATACCCCCGTTAAAATCACGCCACGTCCTCGTGGCACAAAGCGTTCCGCCCGGCGGACGACCATGGAGGCCAAGACGGGATGGCGGGACCGTGGGGGAGGAGTCCCGCGAGAGACGGGACCTGAAGAGACCGAAGAAGGCCACCCCACCGGCGATGAAGACGACGCCGCGGAGGAGCAGCCACCCCCACCAAGGGAGGAAGGGGTCGAAGGCGGGGACCGGAGACGGATTCCTGGAGCGCGTGAAGTGCTGGAGGGAGGTCCAGCAGGGGGCCAGAGACGACCCGGGCGACGGCGGCGGGGAGGAAGGGCCAAGGGAGTCTTGGCCAGGAGCGATGAGACCACGTCACGTCCGATGTGGAAGGGGCGCGATGAACCGTCAGCGGGCGTCACCGTCCATAGTAGCAGAGGCAGGGAGGCTGAAGGCGTCGGAGTGGGCACTACAGCCCATACCGAGGCTGAGGAGACCCGTCCCGTTGATGGTCTGCCTGTATTTGGAGACCGGGCTGTCCGGGCAGACCATGGTGACCACCTGGGGAGTATCGGTAGCGAAGACCCAGCCCGCAGGAGACGGGATGAAGACCGGGGAAGACTCTGAGGAGAGACTTAGAACACAGCGAGAGGGCGTCTGGGCGATCGAGAAGAGAGCGATCTCGCAGCGCTGGACAGAAGTCGAGTAGACAGGGGCGACAGGGGACATACATAGAGCAGGTGGTGTTTAGTACAGCGGTCCAAGGAGTCTAAGAGCATATAGTGAGTGCGGTCTTCAGAAACCGCAAGGTAAGTGGAAAGCGTGTCGGTGTGCAGAAAATATGGCGTGCCATCAAGATGAAAAAGGCAACGCGTCCATTTTAAACACATCGAACACGTCAGAGGATCCCCTTTCATGGGGATTTGTAAGTAGAAGTGAAGGGTTCCTGAGGAAAGCGTACCTTTAGAAATAACCTAGAGACATCTCTATACAATGCTAAATATTCATGTGCTGCAGGGAAAAGTAAGCCTGGGTAATGGAGTGACGCATTGCTGAGCACACGAAATAGTACATCATTTGGAAGGAGGAGAGGAAACCTGCGTTTGGGACAGCTGCTGAAGGCCAAGCTTGAGATTCAGAGTATCATGATTTAGGTCACTAAGTGCCAACTGAATGAGAAGGATAGTCTCCAAAATACGCATTTCCCTTCAATTTGCAAGGTTTTAGGGAGAACTGACGGATAATAGCTGAGGCCAAAGCCGAGGCGGACTCTAGACAGGAGATGGCAGAATGAACATGACGGAGGTCCCGAACTGTGGCGTTGAGGACTTCCTGATGGAGGTTGTTGACGTCTCTCTTCTGTGGACAGAGTGTAGAGCTGGGAGAGCTTCCGTGTATCACATCTATTTGGGCCTGAGTGGCCGTACCGAAAAGGAGGTTTGCTACCGAGCCAAGGAAATCCACGGCCCCTCGCTTCTGGCGAGTCGAAACGGGCTTCCCTCTCTACCACTCATAGCCGACAGAAAGCTGTTAAGATCTTTGAATAACTTCTCAAACTCAATGTGAAAAGAGTCTAGAGTGCGCCTGAGTAGACCAACAGTAGGGAACGATTGATTCATATGTTCAATCGACCATGAAACTTCCGCTGTTAGATTTGCCACGTTGATGAGAGGACGTTGGATGTCGTCCGTCTTGATGACGACAGGGACAACATAGTACCGTCCTGTCAACAGCATCTTAAAGACTGGGGAGAAGACGAGGCCAGGACGAATGGGTTGCTCCAGGAGGATCAAGGGAAGACAAGGAGAGGGCAACACCCAGGATCTGTAATTATAGGGGCATCAGTTCGTTGGTCGTTGGCGATACTCAAGAGGGCGGTCCATCACATTGGGGAGAGAAGGGGTACCGTATTGTATCGTAATGAGCGACTGACACAGGGCTCTGAAGGAGCTGAGGGAACCAATGAGGGGACCTCTGAAGCATCTGAGGAGACAGGAGCCGGTGAGGAGAGCTCGGAAGGAGCTGGAAAGGACAATGGCAGCGGCTCCTCGGGGGAATAAGTCATGGGGAGTGGGTCCACTTCTACTACTTGATCAGGGAGAGGGTATGCACGCCTGACATTAGGAGAGTCATGGAAGCCAAGAGAGTCCTCGTGAACGACCTGAACATTATTTGTGTGAACTGTCTTGATTTTACCACCTCTAACATGACGCAGTCGTAAGACTACAGGGCTTATTTTTCTAGCACCCTAAAGGTCCATTGAACAAGGGCTGGAGCTTCTTTGGTTCGCCCTTTGTACATACATGCCTTAAGTAGACCCGATCTCCTACTACCACCTGTTTGGGTTTGGATTTCCTAAACATTCTTTCTGACTCCTGCCATCCTATATCTATATTGGTCTGACATAGTTTCTAGGTCCGCTGCAAAAGCGACACTAGAAGTAAATGCTTTATAGCTGTCAACATCATAACAAGGTTGGAGTTTATTCTCAAGCACTTCAAAAGGAACATTTGGGTCCCGAGAGAAAAGCAAGAAAATGGTGAATCTTTCAGAACACGGTGGTAGGCAGTGTTGTAGGCGTGTGTTGCAACCGGAAGCATTTGGTCCCAGATACCGCGATTGTCCTCGCACAAAGTTCTCAAGATATTTATTAAGGTGCCATTAGGCCTTTCTATCACACCGTTTGCAGACGGGTGATAAGGAGTTGTCCTTAGATGATCAATCTGTAACAACTGAGTCAACTCTCGTAAGAGAGTGTTGACGAACTCCTTTCCTTGATCCGTGACTAGAATCGGCGGGATGCTGTGTACACAGACTACGTTCTTGTAGAACGCAGCTGCCACTTCCTTGGCTGCCTTCGTACGGAGGGGTTGCTACCAAGAAGCGTGACAGGACGTCTATCACTGTCAGTACATACCTATAGCCTTCGTCTGAAACAGACAAAGGTCCGACAATATCCATATGGACTCTGTCAAACGGTTGGCCAACCTCTGGATACCTCATAAGTGGAGCTGGCGGGGATCCCTCTGCTTAAACCGACAACAGACAGGACAAGATCTGACATATTGCTCCACGTCCGCCTTCATTCCCGGCCAGTACGCAAACTTGCGACAGCGTGCCAACGTAACCTTAGTGCCTCCATGCCCTGCAGGTAGCATGGAATGCGCCAAAGCTAACGCGTTAGGAATGTAGCTTGGTGGAACGATAACCAGTCTTTTCTGCTTGTTGTATTCATCGCAAACATCGCGGTAGAGAATGCCGTTCTCTACACACACTTCACTAAGAGGCAGTTTTTGAAGTGCCTCTTAGCTGCATTAACGTTACATTGCTCCTCTCTGCAACCTTTTCTCTCATCTCTCTCATGTACGTTACCACCGGTGGTTTGTTCAAAAGCATGCTTCAATTCTCTCAGTTCAGGATCGCGATCCTGGTGCTCCATGAGTCCAGCAAGACTCCAATGGAGAAACTTATCCTGTTTGTCATGTCCTCCGGAGAGGCGACAGACGTGTCCTGTCCACCCGTAAGGGTGACAGACATAATTCGAGCATCAATTCGCCTTCTATCACGTCACTCTCCTGATTCCTAATCCTTGACAAAAATCTGCTACCATGTTGCTGGAGCCTG
Organism: Eriocheir sinensis; assembly: GCF_024679095.1. Taxonomy (NCBI): domain Eukaryota; kingdom Metazoa; phylum Arthropoda; class Malacostraca; order Decapoda; family Varunidae; genus Eriocheir; species Eriocheir sinensis. Next base: position 11,987,341 of record NC_066558.1, on the reverse strand, counting down.
GGAGATAATCAATGCTAAAGTCAAATTCTCCTAGAAGTGTCTGCCAGCGTGCAATCCTGCTGCTAGGCACTGTGCTTTTAACAGCCAAGTCAGTGGTCTATGGTCCGACAGGATGTGTATCCTATAACCCAAGATAAGGGGTCGATTAGTACTGAGGCCATAGATGACTGCTAAAGCTTCTCTCTCTACCGCTGAGTAGTTACGTTCTGCTCCATTCAGGGTTCTACTAAAATATGCTATGGGACGTAAACTACCATTTTCATCCTTTGTTGCAACACACCACCTATTGCCTTATCTGACGCATCTGTGGTGAGATTGAAGGCTTCCGGAAATCCGGAAAGGCTAAAACAATGTCAGTCGTTAGACTGTTCTTTAGTGTGCTAAATGCATGCAATGCCTCTTCATTCCACTCCAGATGTGTCTTATCATTCTTGGTTACTTTCCTCCTTTGAGTAAATTATTAAGTGGGGATGCTATCTTGGCAAAGTCTTTAATGAATTTCCTATAAAAGTTAACCAATCCCAGGAAACCTTAAAGTTCTTTGACTGTTTTCGGAGGAGTGAGTTGTTGCACCGCCTGTACCTTTGAGGCTGAGGCTTCAAGCCAGAAGCACTAACAATGTGACCCAGATAATCTACTTGCTCTTTGAAAAGGAACACTTATCTAGTCTTAAGGACAGGTGAGCCTTCTGCAGTCTGTC
>NC_066558.1:11763539-11868539 GCF_024679095.1 Eriocheir sinensis | reverse complement strand
TCGGTCCACTTTTAAGAAGCCTTTTAACTTGCCTCTCGATCAGCGAATGCGAACCTCCCTCATTTTGAGTATGCCCTTTGATCAGGTACTTGTGAGTAATGGAATGTATATCCAAGTTTGTTACAGCATACAGATATAGAGCAAGCATAAACTTGTTTTTCTGCTGTCCTGAACAGTTATCAGAATAAAAATAAAATCAGTGCAACCAGAATCACAAGTATCCTTTAAGTACTTCAGAACACAAGTACCAAGCTCATTTACTCCTCTATGGCCATTGGATTCATTCCAAATATAGCAATTGCATGCATTAGATATCAGGTTGTATATGGTAAAATTAAGTACATTTAATTTGGATTTATAGTAAAATACTGAAACCTCTCCTTTAGGTAGCTGCATAACAGCTTGTAAATCATATACTGCAACAGCACAGTTTTTCTTCTCCTTATCTCGTGCTTTTTCTGTTCTTGATAATTCCTTTTCTCGATGGTGCAAATCATAACTTTCCTTCATATCATCTTTCTCAGTTTCAGTGGCGTTTTCAAAAGCGGTGCAAACATCGCATTGATCCTTTTTGGGAGTGTAAGGAAATATTATACTCCTCTGTGAATATTCTGTAGAAGAGTGTATAATTTCCAAACTGCTTCTGTTCTTCTTTGCATTTTGCTACATAATCCTTGTGTATGTCAGCAATTGACTTGCTGCCATCAATGAACATCTTGGAAGTATTGGCTCGAGTGTAGTGGCTTTCAATTTTTGGTATGGAGTCTATATGCTGCTTTATTCCATCTCGAATTTCTTGACTAACAGTAGCATGATTGTCATGTTTTCCTCTGAGGTCAGGTTCCAATAGTGTTCCAGCAATTTTTTTCTGTTTTTCTAGAACAGTGCGTATGGGTCTGTCATTTATATCCAAGGTGTTCTTAAAAAACAGCTTGCATACTCGAACTTTCTCACCATTCACATGGAGATGAAATGCGCTGTTCAAGGCTCTTGGCTGACGACTTCCACCTATGCGAACGTATCTATAGGTCGGTTCAATGGCTGTTATTGAATTGGCTAGAAATTGGCGCTGTAGGGATAATTCACCCAAGTCCCAATAAGAGTTGAAGATCTCCATTCTAGCTTCTTCATCGATTTTCGATGAACAATTAAGCCTACATTTTTCACCACAAGGTGGTTTCATTCTTCTTTCTGTCCTCATTGTTTTTTTTTTGGTATGCATGGTGTAGGCTTTTCCCGCATTTCGCAGCTGTTTTTGTTTGTTTCTCTTCCATGTTTCAGGACGCCTCTTTCGTTTGATGCCTTTCTTCGCCGGACTTACCAAAATAGACACGCTTTCCTGGCTTGCTTTTGATTTATCTGGACAAAGTGACTGATTTCTTGGTAGTGATTCATCTTCAGTCTCATCTGTTTCATCCTCTTTATCAGGCACGTAATCCTTATCAGAAACTGAATCATCTGTATCGACGTCACTACATAAAGTATCACTTGACTCTGAAGATGAACTTGATGTTGAGGACGAATTACTTGAGGATGAGTTTAATACTTGATGATCGGCTTTTGACGAAGTTGATGGTTTTGGCTGAAGCTCTTGCCGAGTGCCAGTACTGGAATCTTCATAGCAATTTGTTTCCAGAACTTCATATGGTGATGCACTGGGAGTGGTTGCTGCAACAACAAAAAAAAGTATATCAATATTAATCCTAGGCTAGCTGAAATTCTTTTTAAATGCTCAATTTTATAAAAGATGCAAATAAATTCATTATAAATCGTAGAAGAGAAAAAACTATATTGTAGGTACTAATTATTTTGTTCAAAATCTTTTCAAAAAATGCGTAGGTAAAATACTAACATGTTTTGGAGTTATTGTCATCAACTTGGGGAGGCTTTAACCCATTCATGTTCTTTTTGGACTGCAACGCCAAGTTCACGAGCTTCTTACCTCTGCTACTCATATTTTCTGCAAAGAAGAAATAAGAAATAAGTGCATTTTTCAGTTCATTGGCATTGAAGAAAAAATAACAAAGTGACATAAATCTTGCTTAAATTGATATGACACTCTTGTTCTGTGGGAAGAGCGACCTAATTCTAAATAAAATATGTAAAAAATGGTTAAGAATCATATTGTTTGCTTCAATAGAGTCATATATTGAAATCAACTAATTTCCTTGAAAGCTATGTAGGTTTTAGTGGGTTGTAATAGTGACATAACTTGAGTAAATACTTAGATGTTAGTAGTAGTTTGCTTGAAGACTGTCATATCTTGGAATAGTTTCATATAGCCTCATTAAAGGTTTGCATGAATACTGTCTCAACTCAAATTAATACATTGTACATGAAAAAATAAACATAGTAAGGGAATACTCACATTAGTTACAATGATGACATAGTACAAAATATGCCAGTGTTCACGCAGCAGCATACATCCTCACTCCAATAAAGCTCTTGAGTAACTGAGATGTGTCGAAATTGATACCCAATGTTATGACGATCGAGGTAGTGCACGAGTGACACATGACGCTCTCTAGCGGCCATATTTGCAGACTCAGTTATGACGTTATTGTCACTTATAGAGCTTGACACGGGCTTTTTGATGGTGGCAATAACTCAAAATAGCAAATGTTTGAGTTATGTCACTCTTCTCGCAAATGAGCGACATAATATATATATATATATATATATATATATATATATATATATATATATATATATGTGTGTGTGTGTGTGTATATATATATATATATATATATATATATATATATATATATATATATATATATATATATATATATATATATATATATATATATATATATATATATATATATATATATATATATATATATATATATATATATATATATATATATATATATATATATATATATATATATATATATATATATATATATATATATATATATATATGTGGGTAGGCGGTGGCTGGGTGGTTAGCGTGCGGGTCCCGCATTCACCGCATGATGTACGTCGCGGGTTCGAATCCACAGCTACTACCTGGGATTTTTCAGCCATATGCTGTCGTGAAGACCACACATCAACCCGGACTCTAAAGGAAACCGTCAAAGTGAATTAATAACGAGCTCCGGGTCGCAACATGAGCCAAGAAAAGATGGCGCCACTATAAAACACTTGCCAATGCCATGCCGGGCTGGGGCCGACTACCATCCAGGCCATATATATATATATATATATATATATATATATATATATATATATATATATATATATATATATATATATATATATATATATATATATATATATGTTGCTGGTACGGAAATAGTACTCTGGAATCTAAAAGTAAAATAAGCAAGATACTAAAGACATGTAGCCGATTAAATATCAAAAATGCAAAACCATTGTTAGAAATATATAAACGAGCGGTTACTCAGAGGAGCAATGTTATAATAAATGACCCCAGTCGCCCATTGCACTCATGTTATGAAATGTTACCCTCTGGCAAAAGATGATCTGTGCAGGGCCGATCTTTTCGGTATAGAGAGTCGTATATTCCATCAAGTATCAGGATACTGAATAGGATTTAACTGCTGTAAATGAAGGCGGCACACAGGAATATCAGCAATGTATGTTTTACGTAATGTATTATTATTGTCATTATTATTATTGTCATTTTTAATTTATTCTTATAATTATTTTTATCAGCTATCATTAATTTTATTTTCATTATTATACTTATCCTCATTATTATTACATTCATTATATAATTTTGTTATTATTTTTACATATATGTCTAGTTTTGAACCTTCATAGTATTTTTTTATGAGTACCGTCATCTTTGTCCTTGTCTTTGTCACGGTCACGTGCAGAGGCTTGAGGAGGAGCAGAGCGAGGGCGAGAGGAGTGCGGGGGTTAATGTCTTTGTTCTTAAATCTCCAACTTTTCCTTGGTGGCTTTTTATTTGCTTGTTCTTCTTTATTTTTTCTGTATTTCATAAATTCTTTTATCTTCATTTTCATATTTCATTTTCTTTCCTTTATTAATTCACCAACACATGTACCCCCCCCCCTCTCTCTCTCTCTCTCTCTCTCTCTCTCTCTCTCTCTCTCTCTCTCTCTCTCTCTCTCTCTCTCTCTCTCCGCTTTTTACGTCTGCTTTATTTTATTTTGTTTCATTTATTTTTTATCAAAGTTTAGATTTTATTGGTATGTTTTACACTCACATTTTTATGTCTTATTTTTCATCAAATTCTAGACTGTATTGGCATGTCTTACATTCACTTTCTATGTATGTCTTATTATTATTTTTTTATGTAAGGTTAGGTCTTACAGGCATCCCTTGAAACAACTTTTTATGTATGTTATATTTTTTATCAAAGGTTAGGTCTCGTATGCATCTTTTACACATATTTTTTTTTTAGGTAGTTTTATTTTACTAAGTTTTCCCCTATAGACATCTTCTACAATCTTTTCTATGCATATTCTAATTCTATCAAAGACTATGTCTTATATAAGCAATATTTTACTTTTTATAGTATTTTGACATCATGAGGAATCCCTTATTTTAACAATTCTCTTCATGCATGTTGTAAGATAGGCTATTCAAGATGTTCTGTATTATACTAAAGGTGACTTGTAGACATTTGTCTATTTCATTGATGTGTCATAACCACTACCCTGTGGAACTAAACGAATTTGAATTTGAATTTGAACTCTCTCTCTCTCTCTCTCTCTCTCTCTCTCTCTCTCTCTCTCTCTCTCTAGTATTTGCTACTGCACTTTTTTTTTTTTTTTACATCAGCCGAAGCAGCTTATGACAACAAAAAACGGAAAACAAAGAAGACCGTTATTAATGAGATGAAAAGCCTTTGACCCTACATTGTTGGACTTCATATGACGTCTACTTAATCAAAACGGATAAGAGAGAACGGCAACTAATCAGCTTGTATAGGAAGAAGATCACCAGTAGAACGCATCTATCGGTATCCGTAATGGTTTTCAGAGAGGCCAAATTTTGACAGAGCCTTTTGAACGTGCTTGTTAAGGATGGTCTTAAAAGCTTTAGAAAGACAAGTAAGCAAAGTCGTATGGTGATATTTTGGAGAATTGAAGCTGTGACCCATTTTTGACATAGGTTACATGTACCATAGGTTACATTTTTTTTTACAGCTAAGGAGACAGTTCAAGGGCGTAAATAAATATATATAAAAAAAGCCCGCTACTTACTGCTCCTGAATAGAGGACAAAGGAGTGTCCAAAAAGAGAGGTCAATTTCGGGAGGAGAGGTGTCCTAATACCCTCCGCTTGAAAGAGTTCAAGTCGTAGGCAGGAGGAAATACAGATGAAGGAAGATTGTTCCAGAGTTTACCAGCATGAGTGATGAAAGAGTGAAGATGCTGGTTGACTCTTGCATAAGGGGTTTGGACAGTATAGGGATGAGCATGAGTAGAAAGTCGTGTGCAGCGGGGCCACGGGAGCGGGGGAGGCATGCAGTTAGCAAGTTCAGAAGAGCAGTCTGCATGAAAATATCGATAGAAGATAGAAAGAGAGGCAACATGGCGGCGGAATTTGAGAAGTAGAAGACTATCAGTATGAGGAGGAGAGCTCATGAGACGAAGAGCCTTTGACTCCACTCTGTCAAGGAGAGCTGTGTAAGTGGAGTACCCCCACACATGAGATGCATACTCCATACGAGGACGGACAAGGCCCCTGTAAATGGATAGCAACTGTGCGGGGGAGAAGAAATGGCGGAGACGGTACAGAACGCCTGATTTAGTAAGAGATGAGATATGAAGTTTCCAGTTGAGATTTTGAGTTAAGGATAGACCGAGGATGTTTAGTGTTGAAGAAGGTGATAGCTGAGTGTTGTGAAAGAATAGGGGATAGTTGTTTGGAAGATTGTGTCGAGTGGATAGGTGGAGAAACTGTGTATTTGAGGCGTTGAAGGACACCAGGTTCCTCTTGCCCCAATCGGAAATAATAGTAAGGTCTGAGGCTAAGCTTTCTGTTGCCTCCAGCCTTGAATCGTTAAGTTCCTGTAGAGTGACTCTTCTATTAAAAGAAGTTGAGTAATGCAGAGTGGAGTCATCGGCGTAAGAATGGATAGGACAGTTCGTTTAGGAAAGAAGATTATCAATGGACAACAGAAAGAGAGAGGGAGATAGGACAGAACCCTGTGGGACACCACTGTTAATAGGTTTAGGGGAAGAACAGTGACCGTCTACCACAGCAGAAATAGAACGGTCAGAAAGGAAACTGGAGATAAAGGTACAGAGATAAGGATATAAACCGTAGGAGGGTAGTTTTGAAAGCAAAGATTTGTGCCAGACCCTATGAAAAGCTTTTGATATGTTCAGCGCAATAGCAAAGGTTTCACCGAAACGTCTAAGAGAGAATGACCAAGAGTCAGTTAGGAAGGCAAGGAGATCACCAGTAGAACTCCCTTTGCGGAACCCATACTGGCGATATAGAAGGTCAGAAGTGGAAAGGTGCTTTTGAATCTTCCGGTTAAGGATTGATTCAAAATCTTTAGATAGACAAGAAAGTAAAGCTGTAGGACGGTAGTTTGAGGGGTTGGAACGGTCACCTTTCTTAGGCACAGGCTGTATGAAGGCATACTTCTAGCAGGAAGGAAAGGTAAATGTTGACAAGCAGAGGCGAAAGAGTTTGACCAGGCAGGGTGACAGCACGGAGACAGTTTTTAAGGACAATAGGAGGCACTCCATCCAGTCCATAATCCTTCTGAAGATTGAGGCCAGAGAGGGCATAGAAAACATCATTTTGAAGAATCTTTATAACAGGCTTAAAAGAGTCAGAGGGGGAATAAGTAGGAGGAATATGCCCAGTGGAGTTTTTAGAAAAAGTTTGAGAAAAGAGTTCAGCCTTAGAGATAGATGAGACGGCAGTATTGCCGTCAAGACTGAGGAGTGGAGGGAAAGATGAAAAAGTGAAGTTGGAGGAGATGCTTTTGGCTAGATGCCAGAAGTCACGGGAAAAGTTAGAGAAAGCAAGGTTTTGACATTTTCTATTGATAAAAGAGTTTTTGGTTAGTCGGAGAATAGATTTGGCACGATTCCGGGCAGAAATGTAAAGTCCACGGTTAGCATTAGTTGGAAGTCTCCGGTACCTTTTGTTGGCTGCCTCTCTATCATTGACAGCACGAGAACAAGCGTGATTAAACCAGGGCTTTTTAGCGTGAGGAGTAGAGAAAGTACGTGGAATGTATGCCTATATTCCAGAGACAATCACCTCTGTGATGCGCTGAGCACACACAGAGGGGTCTCGCTCCTGGAAGCAATAATCATTCCACGGGAAATCGGAAAAGTACATCCTCAGGTCGTCCCACCGAGCTGAAGCAAAATGACAGAAGCATCGCCTCTTCGGTGGGTCCGGAGGGTGTACAGGAGCGATAGGACAGGATACAGAAATAAGGTTGTGATCGGAGGAGCCCAACGGAGAGAACAGTTTGACAGAGTAAGCAGAAGGGTTTGAGGTAAGGAAGAGGTCTAGACTGTTGGGCCTTTCTCCAAGACGGTCGGGAATACGTGTAGGGTGCTGGACCAACTGCTCTAGATCGTTGAGGATAGCAAAGTTGTAGGCTTGTTCACCAGGCTGGTCAGTGAAAGAGGTTGAAAGCCAAAGCTGGTGGTGAACATTGAAATCTCCGAGGATGGAGATTTCAGTGAAGGGAGAGTGGGTCAAGATGTGCTCCACATTAGAGTTCAAGTAGTCAAAGAATTTTACATAGTTAGTAGAGTTAGGTGAGAGATAAACAGCACAGATGTATTTAGTAATAGAATGACAATGAAGTCTTAGCCAGATTGTGGAAAATTCTGAAGAATCAAGGTTGTGGGCACGAGAGCAAGTGATGTCGTTGCACACGTAGGCGCAACATCCAGCTTTGGATTGAAATTTAGGATAGATATAGTAGGAGGGAACAGAGTAGAGATTGCTCTCAGTAGCCTCAGAAACCTGTGTTTCGGTGAGGAAGAGGTGAGGTTTAGAGGAAGAGAGATGGTGTTCCACAGAATGAAAATTAGAACGAAAAACGCGAATGTTGCAGAAATTGAAAAGAAAGAGGTTCGAGGAGTTATCAAGACACCTCTCGGGTCGGCAGCCAGAAGGGGAGTCCTCCCTGGGGGAATTCGTGGTCCCCACCCCCAGGCGGGGACTCCGAGGCAAGGTGAAGGTGCGCCATTTTGAAATTTGAACTTTGGGAAAAAGTGTATATGTTGTGTGAATGTAGTGTGATGTGGATAGAGAGAGGATCTGTCTTTAGAGAGTATACTAAACTATTCTCCGGTGTTGGTGAGACAATAGGGAAACGGTTAGTGAGGACATGGGAAGGGTCTTTGGAGGGCTTCAGCTCCCCTCTTACCTCCCATATATACCTCACCGGGAGTGGCTTACGCCCGTTCGGTAGGTGTCTTCCTACCTAATGGGATTAATCCTCCCAGGGGTCCTGCGTCCCTGCCCTTTGGTGAACAGTTAGTCCAGCCCCTGATAAGGGCTGGTTGGGGGAGGGGTCCGCACCGCTGCCCCTTTATTAAAAAATATATACCCAGCCACAAATATATTTAAAAGTAGAGGTCGTGGTCATGGCTCGAGCTTCGACCCCGATCCGGTCTTGCTGGAGGGTCCCACAGCTCGGCAGGCTTTCCCGATGCAACCGCATCCGGGGATCCTGCCGTCAGTGACGGGTGCAAGGCCTACGGGACCTCTAGACCTCGAAGGAGGAAAGTCTCCCTAGCCCCTCTCTTTGTTTGGTGTGTTTGGTGGCGGTGCAGGGGCTGCGCCCACCCGCAGAACCAGGTCCGGGGTTAACCTTCAGAGGGCTCTGCGTGTGGGCTCCTTGAATGTCTGAAGCCTCTCGGAAAATGATCAACTGCCTTTCCTATCAAATGAGGCCAGAAGGCTGAGGGTGGACCTAGAGGCACTCTCTGAGACGAGGAGGCCTGGCAGTGGCGAGATCAGTAAGGGAGGGTACAACTAATACTGATCTGGCATAAGCAATGGCTCCCGTTAAGGTGGCAGCAATGGTCATCTCCAGCCAACTGCTGCCACTTGTGGTTGAGGTGTGGTGTCGTCAGATATCCCGTATCGTGAGACATCCCATCCTGAATACAGACATGAATTTCAACACGGTACCGTGTCTTTTGCTGACTGCTTGTCGGAATGTGTCCCACCCAAGTTTATTTATATTATTTTGAAAGCAAATGATGGCGTATATATATATATATATATATATATATATATATATATATATATATATATATATATATATATATATAAACCTAGGATATCAACAATCACTCTTCTTCTTCTTGTGACCTGCTCCGCTTTGCATCGTATTGTAGGTCCTCCTTTGTACTTTTTTTTACAATTAGATGGTTCACTTAGTTACTCTGTGTTAGTAAAGATTGGGCTCCGAGATGCGAAGTTCAGAATGGGATGTCTAACGACAAAGGATGGCAGACGACACCACAGACGTTACTCCGGTTGATGAGCGTATACTGCGAGTGAGGATGAAACACACTGGGCTTCATGTCTCTTGTTGCAGTGTACAATGTGGCATAGACTTGTTGTTGCAACACTCAAACTTCATGTCAGGTCAACAAAATTGTGCTCCATCTCGAGACACTAAAAGACCTGGCATGTGTTCAGGTGTATGCAGTGACAGTCTCAAATCGGTTTAATGTGCTCGGCGCCCTTGAGGACACTGTAGAACTGTGGAATACCTTTAAACGTCAGACTCTTCAAGCTGCCAAGGAGTGCATTCGAGAGCGCCCGAGATCTAGGAGTGGATTTGCCTCGGCGGAGACGCTGGAGAATATTGAGTCCACAAGTGTCCCTCGTGAACGCAACAACATGGAAGAGAGCGACCTAGCCAAACTGAGGATATTGATGCTGCACAAGCACAACATGGAGTGTCTCGCCATAGAGAAAACTATACTGGACTTATTCAGCTGACAAAAAAGAAGTCGAATAAGAAGAGGATTTGGGTGAAGCCCTACCTGACGAGACGGCTTATCTTGGGACATTATGTCACACTCATGAAAGAACTGGCAGAGGAAGATCCAGAGCTGTACAAAAACTTCCTCAGGATTGATGAAGACCTGTTCAATGAGATTGTTGCACGTGTTGTCCCACACTTTGAGAAACAGACAACATTCTGGAGATCGCCCATTGAGCCAGGACTACGTATTGCGATCGCACTTCGTTTTTTAGCAACAGGTGATTCCTACAAAAGCCTTTCGTATGCCTTCCGCGTTGCTTTGAACACTATTCACCATATTGTGCCCATAAAGGAATTAACGATCAGAATAAAAAGACTATACTTTTCAGTATAGATATATACTGAATATGAATTAAAAAATGAATGACAGAATGCAGATGAAAATAAAAAACATCAGAAAGTATGACTTACATTTAGATAAATGTATGTACTGTCGAAATAATGTTTTGACTAAGTATGTGAATGCTTTTGTTATGTTTTAAAAGAATCAACATGTGAATGCTCTTTTTAGTGTTTAAAATATCCAAGACTTTACTTTTCATTATAAATATATACTGGATATAAATAAAAAAGATGAAAGAAAGAATGCAGACAATGATAAAAAACATTTGAAAATAAAGACATAGGCTTAGATTGTACTGTCGAGATAATATTTTAGACCAATATGTGAATGATTTTGTTATTTTTTAATATACTGACACTGTGTGAATGTGAATAAAATAGATTGAGGAACAAATGTTTTTCCTTCCCTCTGCCAAACACAACAGTAGGTTAAGGGAAGGGGATTATATTGATGCTTAGGTGTTAACTGAGGGGCAAGGCTACTTAGGTCATTAGTGGCAGCAAACTGACCTCGTAAAGCCGGTCCTTGAGGGCTTTGTTTTTATATTCCTTGAGTCCCTTGTTGTAGAGGCAAGGGTGCTCCTGCAGCCACTCCCCCAGGTCCATCTCCACCGCCTCATCGAGGCTAGTAGCTACCTCTTGCGTCTGGGTAGCGGTACCTTCCTCCTGCAGGGGGAACTGGGGCTGCTCCGTAGCCATCTCGGCTGCTACAGGAGCTGATAACTCGAGCTCGTCGACCCGCAACACGTGCACGGAGGCGTCAGAGCGCTGGGTCATGGTGATGTGCGCGCGGGGAGGTCACGGGCCCAGCCCCGGCAGCGTCCCGACAGCTTTATGGGTTCGGTAGGCGTCCGCAGCACACGTTATCATACCGTGGCTGAGCGGCGGAATATCACGGTTATTTGCGATGGCTTACCGACGTTCCCGACGGACTCCAGGTGCTAGCCCGGACCCTTCCCGATGCCATCCCGGATAGTCACGGCATTTGACAGCTGTCATGGTGACCCACGATCATTTTGTTCGGACCAAAATGATCGTGAGACACTGCCGACGTCCAAGGTTTTCCACGGCGGGGTTATGATGCCGCGCCGGAAATCCAAGGTATGTCAAGGATAGTCACGTATACACTGGCGACTGACCATTTTTGCGTGTCGGGAGGGCACCGTGACCACAAACCGTGGGTGTGTGAACCCAGCATTACAAACAATCTTCTACCTTCGTTACCGGATTTTTTAAATACTGTACTTGCGTATAAGGTGACTAAATATCAAATGTGGAACCGATTTTGTACAACATAAAATTATGGAGTATAGGACCTTTCTGAAAGTCGGCTCAGTATGAATTGGTGAGCACTCATATTTTTGTTGCTTATGGCATCGTGCAGTGACGTCATGCCACCCTCTGTGGCTCTGTAAGAAGGCATGAATATATGGCAAGTTCTTACAGTACATTCGTTTCGTATGACCATTGAAGCTCGTTTATTATTTTTCAATATACATGCTTTGATCTACATCATAAATGGAATATAATTATGTAGAAAATTATTGCTGCTGGCACTTCAGCCATGCGTCCTTGAAGGGCAGTGATGCCAGCCAGGAAGACAGCAAGTATAGAGGCAAGCAAGAAGGAAGCGTGGCAGGATGAAGTGCAGGGACTGGTGCCAATACCTGATACTGAGACCAGGAAAGGACCACAAAAGCAGTGCAGTGTGTGTCACAGACAGGGCAAAGTGAAGTGGTCGAGGAAATACTTCCCCTTATGCCCTGGTGCGTCTGGTTTGTGTCCCGAGGAACCCTTCCGGGCCGCATATTTACGAAAGGTTGTTAGAATTTTGTCGCGCGGAGCCTAGCCCCACCCCCTGCAATGACGCCAAGCTTTGATATCTCCTGATTGGCTGCTACCTGCCTCCTTCCCCTATCTCTCCCACCACTCTGCCTCTCTCCCTCTGCCTCGCTCTCTCCCTCCCTCCCGCTTATATTGTGGTTTGTGTTTTTTTCTGTTATTCAACAAATTGCTTCTCTTCGTCCTTTTTTTTTTTTTTTACTATGACCCTCTCTCTCTCTCTCTCTCTCTCTCTCTCTCTCTCTCTCTCTCTCTCTCTCTCTCTCTCTCTCTCTCTCTCTCTCTCTCTCTCTCTCTCTCTCTCTCTCTCTCTCTCTCTCTCCCTGCCTGTCTCTGCCTCTCTCTCTGCCTGTCTCTGCCTCTCTTTGCCTCTGTCTCTGCCTCTCTCTGCCTCTGACTCTGTCTCTCTCTCTCTGCCTTTGTCTCTGCCTCCTTCTGCCTCTGTCTCTGCTTCTGTCTCTGCCTTTGTCTGTCTCTGCCTCTTTCTCTGCCTCTCTCTCTGCCTCTGTCTCTGCCTCTCTGCCTCTCTCTGCCTCTCTCTGCCTCTGCCTCTCTCTGCCTCTGTCTCTATCTGCCTCTGTCTCTGTCTCTCTCTCTCTGCCTTTGTCTCTGCCTCCTTCTGCCTCTGTCTCTGCTTCTGTCTCTGCCTTTGTCTGTCTCTGCCTCTTTCTCTGCCTCTCTCTCTGCCTCTGTCTCTGCCTCTCTGCCTCTCTCTGTCTCTGCCTCTCTCTCTACCTCTGTTTCTGCCTCTCTCTCTGTCTTTGTCTCTGCCTCTCTCTGCCTCTGACTCTGTCTCTGCCTCTCTCTCTCTCTCTGCCTTTGTCTTTGCCTCTCTCTGCCTGTCTCTGCCTCTCTCTGCCTTTGTCTCTGCCTCTCTCTCTCTGCCTTTGTCTTTGCCTCTCTCTGTCTGTCTCTGCCTCTCTCTGCCTTTGTCTCTGCCTCTCTCTCTCTGCCTCTGCCTCTGTTTCTGCCTCTCTCAGCCTTTGTCTCTGCCTCTCTGCCTCTGTCTCTGCCTCTCTGCCTTTGTCTCTGCCTCTCTGTCTCTGCCTCTCTCTCTGCATCTGTCTCTGCCTCTCTCTCTCTGCATCTGTTTCTGCCTCTCTCTCTGTGCCTGTCTCTGCTTCTCTCTCTGCATCTGTCTCTGCCTCTCCCTCTCCCTCTGTCTCTTCCTCTCTCTCTCTGCCTCTCTGCCTCTGTCTCTGCCTCTCTCTGCATCTGTCTCTGCCTCTCTCTGCATCTATCTCTGCCTCTCCCTCTCCCTCTGTCTCTGCCCCTCTCTCTCTGCCTCTGTTTCTGCCTCTCTCTGCATCTGTCTCTGCCTCTCTCCCCATCTCTCTCTGCCTCGCTCTGCATCTGTCTCTGCCTCTCCCTCTGTCTCTGCCCCTCTCTCTCTGCCTCTGTCTCTGCCTCTGTCTGCATCTGTCTCTGCCTCTCTCTGCATCTGTCTCTGCCTCTCTCTGCATCTGTCTCTGCCTCTCTCTGCATCTGTCTCTGCCTCTCTCTGCATCTGTCTCTGCCTCTCTCTGCATCTGTCTCTGCCTCTCTCTGCATCTGTCTTTGCCTCTCTCTGCATCTGTCTCTGCCTCTGTCTGCATCTGTCTCTGCCTCTCTCTGCATCTGTCTCTGCCTCTGTCTGCATCTGTCTCTGCCTCTCTCTGCATCTGTCTCTGCCTCTCTCTGCATCTGTCTCTGCCTCTCTCTGCATCTGTCTCTGCCTCTCTCTGCATCTGTCTCTGCCTCTCTCTGCATCTGTCTCTGCCTCTCTCTGCATCTGTCTCTGCCTCTCTCTGCATCTGTCTCTGACTCTGTCTGTATCTGTCTCTGCCTCTCTCTGCCTCTGTCTCTGCCTCTCTCTTCATCTGTCTCTGCCTCTCTCTGCATCTGTCTCTGCCTCTCTCTGCATCTGTCTCTGCCCCTCTCTCTCTGCCTCTGTCTCTGCCTCTCTCTGCATCTGTATCTGCCTCTCTCTGCATCTGTATCTGCCTCTCCCTCTCCCTCTGTCTCTGCCTCTCTCTGCATCTGTCTCTGCCTCTTCCTCTCCCTCTGTCTCTGCCTCTCTCTACATCTGTCTCTGCCCCTCTCTCTCTGCCTCTGTCTCTGCCTCTCTCTGCATCTGTCTCTGCCTCTCTCTGCATCTGTCTCTGCCTCTCTCTCTCCCTCTGTCTCTGCCTCTCCCTCTCCCTCTGTCTCTGCCCCTCTGTCTCTGCCTCTCTCTGCATCTGTCTCTGCCTCTCCCTCTCCCTCTGTCTCTGCCCCTCTCTTTCTGCCTCTGTCTCTGCCTCTCTCTGCATCTGTCTCTGTCTCTCTCTACATCTGTCTCTGACTCTCCCTCTCCCTCTGCCTCTCTCTTTGCCTCTCTCTGCCTCTGCCTCTCTCTGCCTCTGTCTCTCTCTCTCTCTGCCTTTGTCTCTGCCTCCTTCTCCCTCTGTCTCTGCTTCTGTATCTGCCTCTCTGCCTCTTTCTCTGCCTCTCTCTCTGCCTCTGTCTCTGCCTCTCTGCCTCTCTCTGCCTCTGTCTCTGCCTTTCTCTCTGCATCTGTCTATGCCTCTATCTCTGCATCTGTCTCTACCTCTGTCTCTGCCTCTCTCTCTGCATCTGTCTCTGATTCTCTCTCTCTCTCTCTCTGCATCTGTTTCTGCCTCTCTCTCTGCATCTGTCTCTGCCTCTCTCTCTCTGCATATGTCTCTGCCTCTCTCTCTTCATCTGTCTCTGCCTCTCTCTCTCTCTGCATCTATCTCTGCCTCTCTCTCTGCATCTGTCTCTGCCTCTCTCTCTCTGCATCTGTCTCTGCCTCTCTCTCTGCATGTCTCTGCCTCTCTCTCTGCATCTGTCTCTGCCTCTCCCTCTCCCTCTGTCTCTTCCCCTCTCTCTCTGCCTCTCTGCCTCTGTCTCTTCCTCTCTCTGCATCTGTCTCTGCCTCTCTCTGCATCTGTCTCTGCCTCTCTCTCTCTGCATATGTCTCTGCCTCTCTCTCTGCATCTGTCTCTGCCTCTCTCTCTCTCTGCATCTATCTCTGCCTCTCTCTCTGCATCAGTCTCTGCCTCTCTCTCTCTCTGCATCTGTCTCTGCCTCTCTCTCTGCATGTCTCTGCCTCTCTCTCTGCATCTGTCTCTGCCTCTCCCTCTCCCTCTGTCTCTTCCCCTCTCTCTCTGCCTCTCTGCCTCTGTCTCTTCCTCTCTCTGCATCTGTCTCTGCCTCTCTCTGCATCTGTCTTTGCCTCTCTCTGAATCTGTCTCTGCCTCTCCCTCTCCCTCTGTCTCTGCCTCTGTCTCTGCCTTTGTCTCTGCCTCTCTCTCTGCATCTGTCTCTGTCTCTCTCTCTGCATCTGTCTCTGTCTCTCTCTCTGCATCTGTCTCTGCCTCTCTCTCTGCATCTGTCTCTGCCTCTCTCTCTGCATCTGTCTCTGCCTCTCTCTCTGCATCTGTCTCTACCTCTCTCTCTCTGCATCTGTCTCTGCCTCTCTCTCTGCATCTGTCTCTGCCTCTCTCTCTGCCTCGGTCTCTGACTCGCTCTTGCTCTTAATCTGTCTCTGCCTTTCGCTCTCCCTCTCTCTCTCCGTTTGTCTCTGCGCCTGTCTCTGAATCTGTCTCTGCCTCTCTCTCTCTGCATCTGTCTCTGCCTCTCTCTGCCTCTGTCTCTGCCTCTCTCTCTCTGCCTCTGTCTCTGCCTCTCTTTCTCTGCTTCTGTATCTGCCTCTCTGTCTCTGCTTCTGTCTCTGCCTCTCTCTCTCTCTGCATCTCTCTCCCTTTGTCTCTGCCTCTCTTTGCCTCTGACTCTGTCTCTGCCTCTCTCTCTGCCTGTCTCTGCCTCTCTCTCTCCCTCTGCCGCTATCTGCCTCTCCCTCTCCCACTGTCTCTGCCTCTCCCTCTCCCACTGTCTCTGCCTCTCCCTCTCCCACTGTCTCTGCCTCTCCCTCTCCCTCTGTCTCTGCCTCTCCCTCTCCCTCTGTCTCTGCCTCTCCCTCTCCCTCTGTATCTGCCTCTCCCTCTCCCACTGTCTCTGCCTCTCCCTCTCCCTCTGTCTCTGCCTCTCTCTGCCTCTGTCTCTGCCTCTCTCTGCCTCTGTCTCTGCCTCTCCCTCTCCCTCTGTCTCTGCCTCTCCCTCTCCCTCTGTCTCTGCCTCTCTCTGCCTCTGTCTCTGCCTCTGTCTCTGCCTCTCTCTGCCTCTGTCTCTGCCTCTCCCTCTCCCTCTGTCTCTGCCCCTCTCTCTCTGCCTCTGTTTATGCCTCCCTCTGCATCTGTCTCTGCCTCTCCCTCTCCCTCTGTCTCTGCCTCTCCCTCTCCCTCTGTCTCTTCCCCTCTCTCTCTGCCTCTCTGCCTCTGTCTCTGCCTCTCTCTGCATCTGTCTCTGCCTCTCTCTGCATCTGTCTCTGCCTCTCTCTGCATCTGTCTCTGCCTCTCTCTGCATCTGTCTCTTCCTCTCTCTGCCTCTGTCTCTGCCTCTCCCTCTCCCTCTGTCTCTGCCTCTCCCTCTCCCTCTGTCTCTTCCCCTCTCTCTCTCTGCCTCTCTGCCTCTGTCTCTGCCTCTCTCTGCATCTGTCTCTGCCTCTCTCTGCATCTGTCTCTGCCTCTCTCTGCATCTGTCTCTGCCTCTCTCTGCATCTGTCTCTTCCTCTCTCTGCCTCTGTCTCTGCCTCTCCCTCTCCCTCTGTCTCTGCCTCTCTCTGCATCTGTCTCTGCCTCTTCCTCTCCCTCTGTCTCTGCCCCTCTCTCTCTTCCTCTGTCTCTGCCTCTCTGCCTCTGTCTCTGCCTCTCTCTGCATCTGTCTCTGCCTCTCCCTCTCCCTCTGTCTCTGCCTCTTCCTCTCCCTCTGTCTCTGCCTCTCTCTGATTCTGTCTCTGCCTCTCCCTCTGCCTCTGTCTCTGCCCCTCTCTCTCTGCCTCTGTCTCTGCCTCTCTCTGCATCTGTCTCTGCCTCTCTCTGCATCTGTCTCTGCCTCTCTCTGCATCTGTCTCTGCCTCTCTCTGCATCTGTCTCTGCCTCTCTCTGCATCTGTCTTTGCCTCTCTCTGCATCTGTCTCTGCCTCTGTCTGCATCTGTCTCTGCCTCTCTCTGCATCTGTCTCTGCCTCTGTCTGCATCTGTCTCTGCCTCTCTCTGCATCTGTCTCTGCCTCTCTCTGCATCTGTCTCTGCCTCTCTCTGCATCTGTCTCTGCCTCTCTCTGCATCTGTCTCTGCCTCTCTCTGCATCTGTCTCTGCCTCTCTCTGCATCTGTCTCTGCCTCTCTCTGCATCTGTCTCTGACTCTGTCTGTATCTGTCTCTGCCTCTCTCTGCCTCTGTCTCTGCCTCTCTCTTCATCTGTCTCTGCCTCTCTCTGCATCTGTCTCTGCCTCTCTCTGCATCTGTCTCTGCCCCTCTCTCTCTGCCTCTGTCTCTGCCTCTCTCTGCATCTGTATCTGCCTCTCTCTGCATCTGTATCTGCCTCTCCCTCTCCCTCTGTCTCTGCCTCTCTCTGCATCTGTCTCTGCCTCTTCCTCTCCCTCTGTCTCTGCCTCTCTCTACATCTGTCTCTGCCCCTCTCTCTCTGCCTCTGTCTCTGCCTCTCTCTGCATCTGTCTCTGCCTCTCTCTGCATCTGTCTCTGCCTCTCTCTGCATCTGTCTCTGCCTCTCCCTCTCCCTCTGTCTCTGCCCCTCTGTCTCTGCCTCTCTCTGAATCTGTCTCTGACTCTCAATCTCACTCTGTCTCTGCCACTCTATGTCTGACTCTGTCTCTGCCTCTCTCTGCATCTGTCTCTGTCTCTCTCTACATCTGTCTCTGACTCTCCCTCTCCCTCTGTCTCTGCCTCTCTCTGCCTCTGTCTCTCTCTCTCTCTGCCTTTGTCTCTGCCTCCTTCTCCCTCTGTCTCTGCTTCTGTATCTGCCTCTCTGCCTCTTTCTCTGCCTCTCTCTCTGCCTCTGTCTCTGCCTCTCTGCCTCTGTCTCTGCCTTTCTCTCTGCATCTGTCTATGCCTCTATCTCTGCATCTGTCTCTACCTCTGTCTCTGCCTCTCTCTCTGCATCTGTCTCTGATTCTCTCTCTCTCTCTCTGCATCTGTTTCTGCCTCTCTCTCTGCATCTGTCTCTGCCTCTCTCTCTCTGCATATGTCTCTGCCTCTCTCTCTGCATCTGTCTCTGCCTCTCTCTCTCTCTGCATCTATCTCTGCCTCTCTCTCTGCATCTGTCTCTGCCTCTCTCTCTCTGCATCTGTCTCTGCCTCTCTCTCTGCATGTCTCTGCCTCTCTCTCTGCATCTGTCTCTGCCTCTCCCTCTCCCTCTGTCTCTTCCCCTCTCTCTCTGCCTCTCTGCCTCTGTCTCTTCCTCTCTCTGCATCTGTCTCTGCCTCTCTCTGCATCTGTCTCTGCCTCTCTCTCTCTGCATATGTCTCTGCCTCTCTCTCTGCATCTGTCTCTGCCTCTCTCTCTCTGCATCTATCTCTGCCTCTCTCTCTGCATCAGTCTCTGCCTCTCTCTCTCTGCATCTGTCTCTGCCTCTCCCTCTCTCTGCCTCTGGCTCTCCCTCTCCCTCTGTCTCTTCCCCTCTCTCTCTGCCTCTCTGCCTCTGTCTCTTCCTCTCTCTGCATCTGTCTCTGCCTCTCTCTGCATCTGTCTTTGCCTCTCTCTGAATCTGTCTCTGCCTCTCCCTCTCCCTCTGTCTCTGCCTCTGTCTCTGCCTTTGTCTCTGCCTCTCTCTCTGCATCTGTCTCTGTCTCTCTCTCTGCATCTGTCTCTGCCTCTCTCTCTGCATCTGTCTCTGCCTCTCTCTCTGCATCTGTCTCTGCCTCTCTCTCTGCATCTGTCTCTACCTCTCTCTCTCTGCATCTGTCTCTGCCTCTCTCTCTGCATCTGTCTCTGCCTCTCTCTCTGCATCTGTCTCTGCCTCTCTCTGCATCTGTCTCTGCCTCTCTCTGAATCTGTCTCTGCCTATCCCTCTCCCTCTGTCTCTGCCTTTGTATCTGCCTCTTTCTCTGAATCTGTCTCTGCCTCTCTCTCTCTGCATCTGTCTCTGCCTCTCTCTGCCTCTGTCTCTGCCTCTCTCTCTCTGCATCTGTCTCTGCCTCTCTCTCTCTCTGCATCTGTCTCTGCCTCTCTCTGCCTCTGTCTCTGCCTCTCCCTCTCCCACTGTCTCTGCCTCTCCCTCTCCCTCTGTCTCTGCCTCTCTCTCCCTCTGTCTCTGCCTCTCTCTGCATCTGTCTCTGCCTCTCCCTCTCCCTCTGTATCTGCCTCTCCCTCTCCCACTGTCTCTGCCTCTCCCTCTCCCACTGTCTCTGCCTCTCCCTCTCCCACTGTCTCTGCCTCTCCCTCTCCCTCTGTCTCTGCCTCTCCCTCTCCCTCTGTCTCTGCCTCTCCCTCTCCCTCTGTATCTGCCTCTCCCTCTCCCACTGTCTCTGCCTCTCCCTCTCCCTCTGTCTCTGCCTCTCTCTGCCTCTGTCTCTGCCTCTCTCTGCCTCTGTCTCTGCCTCTCCCTCTCCCTCTGTCTCTGCCTCTCCCTCTCCCTCTGTCTCTGCCTCTCTCTGCCTCTGTCTCTGCCTCTGTCTCTGCCTCTCTCTGCCTCTGTCTCTGCCTCTCCCTCTCCCTCTGTCTCTGCCCCTCTCTCTCTGCCTCTGTTTATGCCTCCCTCTGCATCTGTCTCTGCCTCTCCCTCTCCCTCTGTCTCTGCCTCTCCCTCTCCCTCTGTCTCTTCCCCTCTCTCTCTGCCTCTCTGCCTCTGTCTCTGCCTCTCTCTGCATCTGTCTCTGCCTCTCTCTGCATCTGTCTCTGCCTCTCTCTGCATCTGTCTCTGCCTCTCTCTGCATCTGTCTCTTCCTCTCTCTGCCTCTGTCTCTGCCTCTCCCTCTCCCTCTGTCTCTGCCTCTCCCTCTCCCTCTGTCTCTTCCCCTCTCTCTCTGCCTCTCTGCCTCTGTCTCTGCCTCTCTCTGCATCTGTCTCTGCCTCTCTCTGCATCTGTCTCTGCCTCTCTCTGCATCTGTCTCTGCCTCTCTCTGCATCTGTCTCTTCCTCTCTCTGCCTCTGTCTCTGCCTCTCCCTCTCCCTCTGTCTCTGCCTCTCTCTGCATCTGTCTCTGCCTCTTCCTCTCCCTCTGTCTCTGCCCCTCTCTCTCTTCCTCTGTCTCTGCCTCTCTGCCTCTGTCTCTGCCTCTCTCTGCATCTGTCTCTGCCTCTCCCTCTCCCTCTGTCTCTGCCTCTTCCTCTCCCTCTGTCTCTGCCTCTCTCTGATTCTGTCTCTGCCTCTCCCTCTGCCTCTGTCTCTGCCCCTCTCTCTCTGCCTCTGTCTCTGCCTCTCTCTGCATATGTCTCTGCCTCTCTCTGATTCTGTCTCTGCCTCTCCCTCTGCCTCTGTCTCTGCCCCTCTCTCTCTACCTCTCTCTCTGCCTCTCCCTCTGTCTCTGCCTCTCCCTCTGTCTCTGCCCCTCTCTCTCTGCCTCTGTCTCTGCCTCTCTCTGCATCTGTCTCTGCCTCTCTCTGCATCTGTCTCTGCCTCTCTCTGCATCTGTCTCTGCCTCTCCCTCTCCCTCTGTCTCTCTCTCTACCTCTGTCTCTGCCTCTCTCTGCATCTGTCTCTGCCTCTCTCTGCATCTGTCTCTGCCTCTCTATCTCCCTCTGTCTCTGCCTCTCCCTCTCCCTCTGTCTCTGCCCCTCTCCCTCTGCCCCTGTCTCTGTCTCTCTCTGCATCTGTCTCTGCCTCTCCCTCTCCCTCTGTCTCTGCCCCTCTCTCTCTGCCTCTGTCTCTGCCTCTCTCTGCATCTGTCTCTGTCTCTCTCTGCATCTGTGTCTGACTCTCCCTCTCCCTCTGACTCTCTCTCTGCCTCTCTCTGCCTCTCTCTGCCTCTGTCTCTGTCTCTCTCTATCTGCCTTTGTCTCTGCCTCCTTCTCCTTCTGTCTCTGCTTCTGTCTCTGCCTCTCTGCCTCTTTCTCTGCCTCTCTCTCTGCCTTTGTCTCTGCCTCTCTGCCTCTCTCTGCCTCTGCCTCTCTCTCTACCTCTGTTTCTGAATCTCTCTCTGTCTTTGTCTCTGCCTCTCTCTGCCTCTGACTCTGCCTCTGCCTCACTATCTCTCTCTGCCTCTCTCTCTGCCTTTGTCTCTGCCTCTCTCTGCCTGTCTCTGCCTCTCTGCCTTTGTCTCTGCCTCTCTCTCCCTCTGCCTTTGTCTCTGTCTCTCTCTCTCTCTCTGCCTCTTCCTCTGCCTCTGTTTCTGCCTCTCTCTGCCATTGTCTCTGCCTCTGTCTCTGCCTCTCTGCCTCTGTCTCTGCCTCTCTGCCTCTGTCTCTGCCTCTCTGCCTCTGTCTGCCTCTGTCTCTGCCTCTCTGCCTCTGTCTCTGCCTCTCTGCCTCTGTTTCTGCCTCTCTCTGCATTTGTCTCTGCCTCTCTGCCTCTTTCTGCCTCTGTCTCTGCCTCTCTGCCTCTGTCTCTGCCTCTCTCTCTGCATCTCTCTATGCCTCTATCTCTGCATATGTCTCTGCCTCTGTCTCTGCCTCTCTGTCTCTGCCTCTCTGCATCTGTCTCTGCCTCTCTCTCTCTGCATCTGTTTCTGCCTCTCTCTCTGCATCTGTCTCTGCCTCTCTCTCTGTATCTGTCTCTTCCCCTCTCTCTCTGCATCTGTCTCTGCCTCTCTCTCTCTGCATCTGTCTCTGCCTCTCTCTCTGGATCTGTCTCTGCCTCTCTCTCTCTGCCTTTGTCTCTGTCTCTCTCACTCTGCCTCTTCCTCTGCCTCTGCCTCTGTTTCTGCCTCTCTCTGCCTTTGTCTCTGCCTCTCTGCCTCTGTCTGCATCTGTCTCTGCCTCTCTGCCTCTGTCTCTGCCTCTCTCTCTGCATCTGTCTATGCCTCTATCTCTGCATCTGTCTCTGCCTCTGTCTCTGCCTCTCTGTCTCTGCCTCTCTGCAGTACATGTAACGGTAGCTTCTCAGCTCACTTTTTTACAGGGCGTTCTGCTGTCTGTCGACTGTGTCTCTCCAGGCAGCATCTCGAGACAAGACTGCAGGAGCAGGAAGAGAAGATGGAAGAAGGCCAGAATAAAATAATAGAGCTTTCTCTCACCAGGCAGCATCTCGAGACCAGACTGCAGGAGCAAGAAGAGAAGATGGAAGCAGGTCAGAATAAAATAATAGAGCTTTCTCGCACTGTTGCCTCCTTGCAGGAATTCATCCAGGCTAACGTTGCTGTGGTGCCAAGCCCTTCTCCAACCGCCCCCTTGCCCTCAGCGGTACCGTCGACACCAGCGGACAACACCACGCAACGGGAGGATGCTAGTGGCACCGCCCATGATGGCTTCACCGTCGTGAATTGAGGAGCCAAACCAGCCAGACAAGCGATTTATCCTGTTCATTGCTTCAACAGGTTTGCCATTCTGGAGGAGGAGGACGAGCAGGAGAGCACCTTCCTGGTGGGTGACTCCATGATTCGCCAGCAGGTCGTTGAGTTCTGCGGCAGAGTTCCTCGTCGAAGACGGAATTATTGCTATCCTGGTGCTGGGATCGACGACATAACTGCTGCTCTTGAGGAGATCTCCCCCCAGGCTACTAATAATTCACTGTTTGTTATTCACACAGGTACGAACGACGTCACCACGACCCGGTCTGAGGAACTCCTGGAGAAGTACCGTAGGCTCATCCAGCAGTATAAGACTAAATCCCCTAACATTTTGATTTCAGGAGTTCTACCACGGACTTGGGCGGAGAGCGACTTTTTCAGTAAGGCCTTCAGCCTAAACAACCGCTTACAGACTCTTTGTAGGGAGCTTGACGTGGAGTTCCTAAACGCATGGGACAATTTCTATGGACAAAATGAGCTCTTCCACAGGGACGGATTGCACCTTTCTCCCATCGGGGCAGCCAGACTCGGAAGGCTCCTCAACGAAGCAGTGCGTGTCATCCGAGCAAAAACGAGTCACGGCCACGTCCTCCACCCCGCCCGTGTAAATAGACGCCGTGCATCGCAACAAACCCGTAACAGTGATCCCGCAAGTACCACCCCCTCTATTACCAAGCCTCTAGATAACTTAAATATCCTTAGTTTCAATGCGCGTAGCCTAAGAAACAAATTTGATGAACTGAGATGTCTTGCTTTAACAGAAAATTTTGACATAATTGCTATAACCGAAACATTTATCGACACCACAAATATTGATTTAAGTTCCGAATACAACATAGATGGCTACAGCCTCTTCAACAAAGATCGTGTAAACCGTAGAGGCGGTGGCGTCGCCCTTTATGTCAAAAGCTATTTGCAACCCACTGACAAAACACCGGGAAACAGTAACGTTGAACATTTGTGCGTGCGAGTAAACATTGCAAAAGTCAATTTAAATATATCTGTCACCTACAGACCTCCCGGGCAATCACTCGATGACGACCTTGAAATGTACAGCGTCTTAAGGCAGTCACTTAATAACAGCGACTCACTGATATTAGGAGACTTTAACCTCCCCCATATCGACTGGGCGACACTGCCAGGTACAGAAGGCGAGTCACATAGAATGATCGAATTTCTAGAAGAAAATTATCTAAGCCAAATGGTTTCTGAGCCAACTCGACAAAATAATATACTCGACCTTGTTATAACGACCCAAGATAACTTTGTCAGTAGTGTCACGGTAGGAGAACACCTCGGTTCTTGCGATCATAAATTAGTGCGCGTCGACATTAAAGCTCAATCATCAGGACTGAAAATAAAGTAAAGGTGCCCAATTTCAAAAGAGCTAACTTCGTAGAAATCCGACAAAAACTAACAGAAATACAACTATCAGATGACGGCAACGTAGAGGAAGTCTGGCTAAGCCTTAAAAATCACTTACTCACTCAGCAGAACACATTCGTCCCCTTGTGCGAGAAGCGAATTAACACTAATAAAAGCCCACCGTGGTTTAATAGCGAAATTAAACAATCAGTCAATGAGAGAAAATTGTTTTACAGGTTAAAGAAAGAACAAAGCACGCCCGAGAACATTAGACTTTATAATGATGCCAGGCGACGAGTAAAAAGACTAGTAGGTCAGGCAAAGCGTAGATATGAAGAAAATATTGCAGCCAACTGTAAAAATAACCCGAAATCTTTCTTCAGTTACATAAACAACAGAAAGGCGATCAAAAGTGGTATAGGACCTTTAACAAACAGCGACGGTGCACTAGTGACTGACAGCCAACACATTGCAAACCTCTTAAACAATTACTTTTCCTCGGTGTTTAATACTAACAGTCTTCCTCTCGCTACTACCAACACCAGTACTATTGTAAATCTCGAGCATGCATTGCCTAATTTTGAAATAACAACCGATGAAGTCCTTAAAGCTCTCCATTCACTTAAAACAAATAAAAGTCCTGGACCTGACAAAGTATATCCAACTCTGCTGAAAGAAACGAAGAGCGAAATACTCTCCTCACAACCGTATTCAATCTGTCCTTGCGGCAAGGCATCGTCCCTTCAGATTGGAAAAAGGCTAACGTGACACCGATTTTCAAGAAAGGAGACAAAAAAGTACCAGGTAATTACAGGCCCATTAGTCTAACTTCGGTTGTAGGTAAGCTACTTGAGGGCATAATTAGAGACAAAATTGTGAGTTACCTTGAAAGCCACTCATTGATTGGGGACTCACAACATGGCTTCCGAAACAAAAGATCCTGCCTATCAAACCTATTAACATTTTATAACGACCTCTTCACTGTTTATGACGTAACCAAATCACTGGACGTAGTCTATCTTGATATACAGAAAGCGTTTGATAAAGTCCCGCATCATAAATTACTATACAAATTAAAGCAAATAGGTATTGACGGTCAAGTAAACCAATGGATCGCGAATTGGTTGAGCAACAGACAACAAAGAGTAGTGATTGACGGATTTAACTCAGAGTGGGCGCCTGTCACTAGTGGCGTCCCTCAGGGCTCGGTCCTTGGCCCAGTGCTCTTCATTATTTACATCAACGACGTGGATGTTGGACTCAATAACCGCATTAGTAAATTTGCAGACGACACAAAGATTGGTAACTCGGTTCTCACTGACGAAGACAGGCAAAGCCTCCAAGAGGATTTGCACAAATTTCAGCTTGGTCGGATAGATGGGAGATGCCCTTTAACGTAGACAAGTGCCAGGTCCTTCAAGTTGGAACGAGGAATAAGAAGTTCGAATACGAAATGCGCGGCGTTAAACTCAAAAGCGTTCAATGCGTCAAAGACTTGGGGGTCAAAATCGCGTCAAACCTCAAATTCTCACAGCAATGCATCGATGCAGCAAATAAAGCGAACAGAATGTTGGGCTTCATTAAAAGAAACTTTGTATTCAAGAATAAAGATGTAATACTCCCGCTCTACAACAGTTTAGTCAGACCCCACTTGGAATATCCGGTACAGTTTTGGTCCCCCCACCATGCAAAGGATATTGCTAAATTAGAAGGTGTTCAGCGTCGGGCAACGAAAATGATCCCTTCCTTGCGCAACAAATCCTACGAAGAAAGGCTTTCTACCCTTAACATGTTCTCTCTTGAAAAACGTCGCCTCCGAGGAAAACTGATCGAATGTTTTAAAATACTTAATGGTTTCACGAATGTAGACAGATCAACATTGTTTATGATCGATGACAGTCTGCGCACGAGGAACAATGGGGTAAAACTCAGATGTAGACAAGTAAATTCAGACTGCACAAAATTTTTCTTCACCAACGTTGTAGTGCGAGAATGGAATAAGCTTCCACCATCAGTGGTCCAGTGTAACACGATTGACTCCTTCAAAAATAAGCTCGACCGTCACTTCCTTCAACTAAATATCAACTAGAGTAGAAGTGCAACGTTTTGGAGTCTTCTGATTAATGTAAAATCACTTAGGTTTAAGGACAGACCACCAAGTCTGGACCATGGGGTCTGTGTGGTCTGATTTTATATGTAAATCTATGTAAATCTCTCTGCATCTGTCTCTGCCTCTCTCTCTTTGCATCTGTTTCTGCCTTTCTCTCTGCATCTGTCTCTGCCTCTCTCTCTGTATCTGTCTCTTCCCCTCTCTCTCTGCATCTGTCTCTGCCTCTCTCTCTCTGCATCTGTCTCTGCCTCTCTCTCTGCATCTGTCTCTGCCTCTCTCTCTCTCTGCATCTGTCTCTGCCTCTCTCTCTGCATCTGTCTCTGCCTCTCTCTCTCTGCATCTGTCTCTGCCTCTCTCTCTGCATGTCTCTGCCTCTCTCTTTGCATCTGTCTCTGCCTCTCCCTCTCCCTCTGTCTCTTCCCCTCTCTCTCTGCTTCTCTGCCTCTGTCTCTGCCTCTCTCTGCATCTGTCTCTGCCTCTCTCTGCATCTTTCTCTACCTCCCCCTCTCCCTCTGTCTCTGCCCCTCTCTCTCTGCCTCTGTCTCTTCCTCTCTCTGCATCTGTCTCTGCCTCTCTCTGCATCTGTCTCTGCCTCTCTCTCTGTCTCTCTCTGTGCCTCTCTGTGCCTCTCCCTCTGGCTCTTGTTCTGCCGCTTGCTCTGCCTCGCTCTGCCTCTCAATCTGCGTCTATCTCTGCCTCTGTCTCTGCGTATCACTCTGCGTCTGTCTCTGCCTCTCTCTGTCTCTATGCCTGTCTCTCTCTGGCTCCCTCTCTGCCTCTCTGCCTTTGTCGCTAGCTCTCTCTCTCTCTCTCTCTCTCTCTCTCTCTCTCTCTCTCTCTCTCTCTCTCTCTCTCTCTCTCTCTCTCTCTCTCTCTCTCTCTCTCTTTGCCTCTCTCAGCCTCTCTCTTCCTCTCTCTCTGACTTTCTGCCTCTCTGCCTCTGTCTCTTCCTCTCTCTCTGCATTTCTGCTTCTCTCTCTCTGCCACTCTCTCTGCATTTCTGCCTCTATCTCAGCCTCTCTCTCTGACTGTTTGCATGCTTCTCTCTGCCTCTCTCTGCCTCTTACTGCCTCTCTCTCTGCTTCTCTCTCTGCCTCTTCCTCTCTGCTTCTCTCTCTGCCTCTTCCTCTCTGCCTCTATCTCTGCCTCTCTCTCTCTCTCTCTCTCTCTCTCTCTCTCTCTCTCTCTCTCTCTCTCTCTCTCTCTCTCTCTCTCTCTCTCTCTCTCTCTCTCTCTCTCTCTCTCTCTCTCTCTCTCTCTCTCTCTCTCTCTCTCTCTCTCTCTCTCTCTCTCTCTCTCTCTCTCTCTCTCTCTCTCTCTCTCTCTCTCTCTCTCTCTCTCTCTCTCTCTCTCTTTGCCTCTCTCAGCCTCTCTCTTCCTCTCTCTCTCTCTCTCTCTCTCTGCTCTCTCTCTCTTCCTGCTTCTCCTCTCTCTCTCTCTCTACCCGGACGTGAGAGTTATTGCGATCGTACACAGCCTTGCTTGCGTGTTGCCTGTGATTTCCCGACGTGTGTTTCGAGTGTGTTGTTGTGTTTTTTTGCGTGTGATTTGGCTTTCAGAGTGTTTCGAGTGTGTTGTTGTGTTTCCGGTGTTTTTGCGAGTGATTTGGGGGTGTTGAATCTTGTGCTTATGCGTGAGTTTCTGAGTGTTACTCATGTGTTTCGAGTGTGTTGTTGTGTTCCTGAGTGTTTTCGCGTGTGATTTGGGTGTGTTGGGTGATTTTGCGTGAGTCTCTGAGTGTTTCTCGTGTATTGTTTCCGAGTGTTTTTGCGTTGTGCTTGCCGACACCTCACCCTTTGAATTCCCCTGACGATTCAATATGCTCCTCCTCACTACACTCTCTAAATCCCCTAGAGGATTAAACCTTCCTACCACCCCTTTCCCTCACCTCACCTCACATATGACCTAAGCCCCTCCCCTCGCTCACCTCAACCCACATCCTTTTTACCCACCCCTTCACCCACCTCACCTCACCTCTTTCCTAACCCTCTTTACACTCACCTCACCTCCTTTCCTAATCCCCCTCTTCACTCGCCTCATCTCACCTCCTTTCTTAATCACCCTCTTCACTCACCTCACCTCCCTTCCTACTCCTCCTCTCATTCACCTTACCTCCTTTCCTAAACCCCCTCTCACTCACCTCACCTTTCAGCTAAGATGGCGCCTAAGAAGCGCAGTACTTGTAACGGTAGCTTCTCAGCTCACTTTTTTACAGGGCGTTCTGTTGTCTGTCGACTGTGTCTCTCCAGGCAGCATCTCGAGACAAGACTGCAGGAGCAAGAAGATGGAAGCAGGTCAAAATAAAATAATAGAGCTTTCTCGCACTGTTGCCTCCTTGCAGGAATTCATCCAGGCTAACGTTGCTTTGGTGCCAAACCCTTCTCCAACCGCCCCCTTGCCTTCACCAGTACCATCGACACAAGCGGACAACACCACGCAGCGGGAGGATGGTAGTGGCACTGCCCATGATGGCTTCATCGTCGTGAATGGAGGAGCCAAACCAGCCAGACAAGCAATTTATCCTGTTCATTGGTTCAACAGGTTTGCCATTCTGGAGGAGGAGGATGAGCAGGAGAGCACCTTCCTGGTGGGTGACTCCATGATTCGCCAGCAGGTCGTTGAGTTCTGCGGCAGAGTTCCTCGTCGAAGACGGAACTATTGCTATCCTGGTGCTGGGATCGACGATGTAACTGCTGTTCTTGAGGAGATCTTCCCCGAGGCTACTAATGATTTACTGTTTGTTATTCACACAGGTACGAACGACGTCACCACGACCCGGTCTGAGGAACTGCTGGACAAGTACCGTAGGCTCATCCAGCAGTTTAAGTCTAAATCCCCAAACATTTTGATTTCAGGAGTTCTACCATGGACGTGGGCAGAGAGCGACTTTTTCAGGAAGGCTTTCAGCCTCAACAACCGCTTACAGACTCTTTGCAGAGAGCTTGACGTTGAGTTCTTCAACGCCTGGGACAATTTCTACGGACAAAGTGAGCTCTTCCACAGGGACGGAATACACCTGTCCCCCATCGGGGCAGCCAGATTCGGAAGGCTCCTAAACGACGCAGTACGTGACACCTGATCTAAAAACGACTCTCAGCCACGTCCCTCCACCCCGCCCGTGTAAATAGACGCCATGCATAGCAACAAACTCGTAACCGTGAACCCGCAAGTACCACCACCTCTATTACCAAGCCCCTAGATAACTTAAAAATCCTGTTTCAATGCGCGTAGCCTAAGAAAAAAGCTTGATGAACTGAGATGTCTTGCTCTAACATAAAATTTTGACATAATTGCTATAACCGAAACATTTATCGACACCACAAATATTGATTCAAGTTCTGAATACAACATAGATGGCTACAGACTTTTCAACAAAGATCGTGTAAACCGTAGAGTCGGTGGCGTCGCCCTTTTTGTTAAAAAGTAACGTTGAACATTTGTGCGTGCGACTAAACACTGCAAAAGTCAATTTAAATATATATGTCACCTACAGGCCTCCCGGGCAATCACTCGATGACGATCTTGAAATGCACAGCGTTTTAAGGCAGTCACTTAATAACAACGACTCACTGATATTAGGAGACTTTAACCTCCCCCATATCGACTGGGCGACACTGTCAGGTACAGAAGGCGAGTCACATAGAATGATCGAATTTTTATGAGAAAATTATCTAAGCCAAATGGTTTCTGAACCAACTCGACAAAATAACATACTCGACCTTG
Source organism: Eriocheir sinensis (assembly GCF_024679095.1). NCBI lineage: Eukaryota > Metazoa > Arthropoda > Malacostraca > Decapoda > Varunidae > Eriocheir > Eriocheir sinensis. The sequence goes on along the minus strand of NC_066558.1, from coordinate 11,838,881 downwards.
TTATAACTACCCAAGATAACCTATAGTCAGTAATGTCACGGTAGGAGAACACCTCTTTTCTTGCAATCATAAATTAGTGCGCGTCGACATTAGAGCTCACACATCAGTGACTGAAAATAAAGTAAAGGTGCCCAATTTCAAAAGAGCTAACTTCGTAGAAATCCGACAAAAACTAACAAAAATACAACTATAAGATGACGGCACTGTAGAGGAAGCCTGGTTAAGCTTTAAAAATCGTTTACTCACTCAGCAGAACACATTCGTCACCTTGTGCGAGAAGCGAATTAACACTAATAAAAGCCCACCTTGGTTTAATAGCGAAATTAAACACTCAGTCAAGGAGAGAAAATTGTTTTACAGGTTAAAGAAAGAACAAAGCACGCCCGAAAACATTAGACTTTATCATGATGCACTGTATAAATAATCCAAAATCCTTCTTCAGTTACATAAACAACAGGAAGGCGATCATAAGTGGAGTTGGACCTTTAACAAACAGCAACGGTGCACTAGTGACTGACAGCCAACACATTGCAAACCTCTAAAACAATTTCCTCGGTGTTTAATACTAACAGTCTTCCTCCCACTACCACCAACACCAGTACTAATTTAAATATCGAACATGCATTGCCTAATTTTGAAATAACAAACGATGAAGTCCTTAAAGCTCTCCATTCACTTAAAACAAATAAAAGTCCCGGACCCGACAAAAGTATATCCTATACTGCTTAAAGAAACAAAGAGCGAAAAACTCTCCTCCCTCACAACCGTATTCAATATGTCCTTGCGACAAGGCATCGTACCTTCGGATTGGAAAAAGGCTAACGTGACACCGATTTTTAAGAAAGGAGACAAAAAATACCAGGTAATTACAGACCCAATAGTCTAACTTCAGTTGTAGGTAAGCTACTTGAGAGCATAATTAGAGACAAAATTGTGAGTTACCGTGAAAGCCATTCATTATTTGGGGATTTACAACATGGCTTCCGTAACAAAAGATCCTGTCTATCAAACCTATTGACCTTTTATAACGACCTCTTCTCAGTTTATGACTTAACCAAATCATTGGACATAGTTTATCTTGATTTCCAGAAAGCGTTTGATAAAGTCCCACATCATAATTTACTTTATAAATTAAAGCAAATATGTATTGACGGTCAAGTAAACCAATGGATCGCGAATTGGTTGAGCTCTCTGCATCTCTCTCAACCTCTGTCTCTGCCTCTCTGTCTCTGCCTCTGTCTCTGCCTCTCTCTCTCTCTCTCTCTGCCTGTCTCTGCCTCTCTCCCTGCCTGTCCCTGCCTCTCTCTGTCTCTCTCTCTGCCATTGTCTCTGCCTCTCTCTCTACCTGCCTCTGACTCCCTCTCTGTCTCTCTTTCTGCCTTTCTCTGCCTGTCTCTGCCTCTCTCTCTGCATTATTCTCTGCCTCTCACTGCCTCTCTCTCTGTCTCTCTCTCTGCCTTTGTCTCTGCCTCTCTCTCTCTGCCTGTCTCTGACTCCCTCTCTGTCTCTCTTTCTGCCTTTCTCTGCCCGTCTCTGCCTCTCTCTCTGCATTTTTCTCTGCCCCTCTCTCTCTCTCTCTCTCTCTCTCTCTCTCTCTCTCTCTCTCTCTCTCTCTCTCTCTCTCTCTCTCTCTCTCTCTCTCTCTCTCTCTGCATCTGTCTCTGCCTCTGGCTCTGCATCTCTCTCTCTGCCACTGTCTCTGCCCCACTGCCTCTGTCTCTGCCTCTGCCTCTGTCTCTGTCCCTGTCTCTGCCTCTCTCTGCCTCTCTACCTCTGTATCTGCCTCTTTGCCTCTGTCTCTGCCTCTCTCTGTCTCTATCTGCCTCTGTCTCTGCCTCTCTCCGTCTCTATCTGCCTCTGTCTCTGCCTCTGCCTCTGTCTTTAGCTCTCTTTCTGCCTCTGTCTCGTTTCTCTCTCTCTCTCTCTCTCTCTCTCTCTCTCTCTCTCTCTCTCTCTCTCTCTCTCTCTCAGATGCAGAGAGAGAGACTCGGAGTCACTGGCCGCTGACACGTAGGCTCTCTCTCTCTCTCTCTCCCTCTCTCTCTCTCTCTCTGCATCTAAGAGAGAGAGGGGGTCATAGTAAAAGAAAAAGAGACGAAGAGGAGCTACTTGTTGAATAACAGAAAAAAAAACCACAAACGACAATATAAGAGGGTGGAGGGAGGGAAAGAGCGAGAGAGAGCGAGGCAGAGGGAGAGAGGCAGGGTGAGGGGGAGAGAGGGGAAGGAGGGAGGCAGCAGCCAATCAGGAAATATCAAAGCGTGACGTCACTGGAGGGGGTGGGGCTAGGCTCCGCGCGACATAATCCTAACAACCTTTCGTAAATATGCTTCCGGGCCTGGCACACCCTGTAGCACCCTAGCATACACTGGTGTACCGGCCTCGGAGTGCACCACTCCTCGATTTACTCCACACAAATATGGAAGGAAGTCAACATATATAACAAGGAAAATAAATCAACATTTTCTTAGTATAATTTTTCGGTTTCTTCGCTTTTACTATTACATTTACACGTATAATGAATGTTGAGTAAGGTATTTGAGTGTGCATATGAAGCGCTGACTGCGACAAGGGGCCAAGCGCCAAAAGTAAACAAACGAGAAAACTGCATGTAAAGGTAATGACACTGCGTGCGTCGGTCGTTCACCATCGCTTTACTTTGCCTGTCTCGTGTGTCCTAAACAGAGTATATGCAACTATGTGTTATACTTCGTTAGAGACTACATTTTCTTGGCTTTTACATGATATACATTGATTTCGTAATGTTGAATAACAAAAGAGTTATAAAATGATGAATAATGCAGTGTGTTAAGCAGGAACAATTTTCGGATTTTGAAAGTTTCACATGGCCCAGTAATTACTACCTTGGAAAAAACAATCAATTGATAGACAGCATCTCTTAATAGTTCATTTAGGACAGGTCTTAGACTCCTAAGTAAAAGATTAATTGTAGGTATGTTCTTTGAATGACAATAATTTTAGTCCTCCCCGCAGGCGCCACCCTATCCGCGGTAGGGAGGGACGACGCGTAACGCTGCCAGGCGTACGATAGCCTCCTCCTTGTGTTACCTTCCACTACACTTCTTCCCCGTTCGTCCCTCTCTCTCTCTCTCTCTCTCTCTCTCTCTCTCTCTCTCTCTCTCTCTCTCTCTCTCTCTCTCTCTCTCTCTCTCTCTCTCTCTCTCTCTCTCTCTCTCTCTCTCTCTCTCTCTCTCTCTCTCTCTCTCTCTCTCTCTCTCTCTCTCTCTCTCAGAATGCATAGGCACTTACCATTATCACATTATTTATTTATTTTTTAATTTGTTTTCATTTCACTCTATATTGTAACATACTCATTTTCATTCCCCTTCGTCTCTCTCTCTCTCTCTCTCTCTCTCTCTCTCTCTCTCTCTCTCTCTCTCTCTCTCTCTCTCTCTCTCTCTCTCTCTCTCTCTCTCTCTCTCTCTCTCTCTCTCTCTCTCCTAGTCCTTTAGAATGCTTAGGTAATTAACATTACCACATTTTTATGAATTTTACTAATATAAAAAAAAAAATCATTATACCCAATAACTCCTACTATTGTCATAAATCTTACTGGTCAAACACCACATTTCAAACTCTTTGGCAGTGTTTTCGTTGTGTTCTCACAAGTGAAGTATTTTTCAAACAACCATAAAAATACACGTCGTAAAAGTTTCTCTTGATGGTCATCCTTATACAATTACACAATTTACTGTGAAACTGGCAGATAGAATGTGATGTTGATTGACGGACTGTGAGGTTGACAGCCGTGCACTGTGTGGTTGACAGACGGACTGTGAGGCTAATTGGCACTGTAATGTTGACAGACACTGGGAGATTGACACCGAGATTGATTGGCACTGTAAGATTGACAGTGTAAGAATGATTGGCACTGTGAGGTTAATACTGAGAAGTCGAGACACTGTGAGGTTGATTGGGACTGTAAAGTTGAAAAACTGTGAGGTTCATTGGCACTGTGAGATTGAACACAGTGTGTGAGGTTGACAGACAAAGTGAGGTTGAGAGACACTGTCAGGTTGACAAACAGTAAGGATGACACACTGTGTGGTTGAATGAAACTGTGAGGTTGACTGACACTGTGAGGTTGACAGACACTGAGATTGAGAGACCCTGTGAGGTTGACACAGTGAGGTTAAGACACTGTGAGGTTGAATGACACTGTGAGGTTGAATGACACTCTGAAGTTGACAGGCACTGTGAGGTTGGATGACACTGTGATGTTGACAGACAATGAGATTGACACACTGAGGTTGAACGTCACTGATGTTGACATAAACTGAGGTTAACAGACACAGTGAGGTTGACGATCTGAGGTTAACACTGTTAGGTTGAATGAGTGAGGTTGACAATGTGAGGTTGACAGACATTGAGGTTGGCAGGCACAGTAAGGTTGACAATCTGAGGTTGACACTGTTACGTTGAATAACACAGTGAGGTTCAGATACTGCGGTTGACAATATGAAGTTGAAACTTTGAGGTTGACAGATACTGAGGTTGGCAGACACTGTGAGGTTGATAGACACTGTGAGATTGACACACTCTGAGGTTGAGAGACACTGTGAGGTTGACAAACTGTGAGGCTGAATGATACTTTGTGGATGACTGGCAATGTGAGGTTGACAAATTGTGAGGCTGAATGATACTTTGTGAATGACAGACACTGTGAGGTTGAATGAAACCGTGATGTCGACACGCTATGAGGTTGACAGACAATATGAGTATGAATGACACTGTGAGGTTGACATGCACTGTGAGGTTGAATGACACAGTGAGATTGAATGACACTGTGAGATTGAATGACACCGTGATGTCGAGACGCTCTGAGGTATACATGACAATATGAGTATGAATGACACAGTGAGATTGAATGACACCGCGATGTCGAGACGCTCTGAGGTATACATGACAATATGAGTATGAATAACACTGTGAGGTTGAATGACACTGTGAGATTGAATGACACCGCGATGTCGAGACGCTCTGAGGTATACATGACAATATGAGTATGAATAACACTGTGAGGTTGAATGACACTGTGAGATTGAATGACACCGCGATGTCGAGACGCTCTGAGGTATACATGACAATATGAGTATGAATGACACTGTGAGGTTGAATGACACTGTGAGGTTAAATGACACTGTGAGATTGAATGACACCGTGATGTCGACACGCTGTGAGGTATACATGGCCATATGAGTTTGAATGACACTGTGAGGGTTCAGGCACTGTGAGGTTGACAATCACCGAGGTTGACACACTGTGAGGTTAAATGAAACTCTGAGGTTGAATGACATTGTGAGGTTGACAGACACCGTGAGGTTGAATGACACCGTGAGGTTGACAGACACTGTGATGTTGACAGACACTGTGATGTTGAGACACTGTGAGGTTGACAGACACTGTGATGTTGACAGACACTGTGAGGTTGAGACACTGTGAGGTTGACAGACACTGTGAAGTTGAATGACACCGTGAGGTTGACATACACTGTGAGGTTGACATACACTGTGAGGCTGACAGACACTGTGAGGTTGACAGACACTGTGAGGTTGACAGACACTGTGATGTTGACAGACACTGAAGTTGACAGACACTGTGAAGTTGACAGACACTGTGATGTTGACAGCCCCTGTAAGGTTGACAGACACTGAATTTGAATGACACTGAGAGTTCAGACATTGTGAGGTTGAATGACATCGTGATGTTGACAGATAATGTGAGGTTAAATCACTTTGAGGCTGAATGACTGTGAGGTTGACAGGCACTGTGGGGTTGACACTGAGGTTGACATTGTATGGTTGACACTGAGGTTGATAGGTACTCTGAAGTTGAAGCATTGTGAGGTTGAAACTTGAGACACTTTGAGATTGACACACTCTGAAGTTGACACACTTTGAGGTTGACACTCTTTGAGGTTGACACACTTTGAGGTTGATACACTTGAGGTTGATGCACTCAGGTTGAATGACACGCTGTGAGGTTGATACTGAGGTGAGAGACACTTTAATGTTGACACTCTCAGGTTGAAACCCACTATGAGGTTAACACTGAAGTTGTAGACACTGTGAGGTTGAAAGACACTCTGAGGTTGACAGACACTGTAAGGTCGAAGGACACTGTAAGGTTGATTAGCACTGTGAGGTAAAAAGACACAGTAAGATTGATTGACACTATAAGGTCGGAAGACACTGTATGGTTGATTGGCGTTGTGAGGTTGACAGACTAAGGTTGACACTGCAAGGTTGATTGGCACTGTGAAGTAGACACCCACTATAAGGTTGATTGGCACTGTGAGGTCGAAAGATGCTATGAGGTTGACAGTGAGGTTGATTGACATTATGAAGTTGACAGACACTGTGAGGTTTGAGACACTGTGAGGTTGATTGACACAATGAGGTTGACAATGTGAGGTTGACTGACACTGTGAAATTAACACACTGTGAGGTTGACAGAATATGAGTTTGATACAGTGAGGCTCATAGATACTTGAAGTTGATTGAGCATGTTAGGTTGGCAGACACACTAACTCAAGACTGGCCGTAGAATGGAGTTGAGACGTTGACACTTGACACACTGGATGATGTAGTAGATTGAATGCCCCTGAGCACCTGATGTCTAGGTCGTGACTTTTTATTACGTCTAGGCTGACGCAAAAGTAGCATGGTGGTGTCCGTGCCGGAAATGGAAGGTCTTCAGCTGAATTTGTGTTTTCTCGGACCCTTTTACAGTTAATTTACTCGAAACATGGAATGAGTGGTCATCAATGAATATTAGCATGTGATAAAATTCAATGTGACTATGTTGAATGTAGTCTGCCAATGACAATTTATAATTAATACATTGAATATTAGCGTAATACATAGGCATTTGTCACATGCAGCCCTATTATGACACGCCCATTGTACCCTCTCTCGTCCTCCCCTCCCTCCCTCCTTCCCACCATGACTTCCTTCACCTACGTAACCTTGCCTCTCTCTCTCTCTCTCTCTCTCTCTCTCTCTCTCTCTCTCTCTCTCTCTCTCTCTCTCTTCTTCTTCTTCTTCTTCTTCTTCTTCTTCTTCTAATATTCATTGATAATTTGCACTGGAAGGACAGGTGACACTTTTTTCTAGCGCCGCTGCATTCATCATTAACAAACGAAAACCCTAATGCATATTCCCAACTACAACACGTAAAATTGCAGAAAACTAAGCAAACAAAAAAAATTGATGAGTGCCCGACACACGACGTGTTGTAATTCCCCGTCCCCCCCTCCCCCACCCCCACCGCCAGGGCCCCTCCCCCACCCCCACCATCGCCGCCGCGCGCCATGTTTGCCGGGGCTAGCTTCCGGCCGGCGACTGAAATGTTCGTATAAATGTCTTTGTGTTTTCAATATGTGGATATTTATCTGCATTTTAAGGACACTATCGTGCTCATGAGAGATTTTCCTACGAATTGCAATGTAGATTTCAGCTTTCAATGAACCAACTTTCGAATAAAGCGACCAAAAGTAAAACATGTTATAAACTTTTTAACATCGTCAAAGTTCAACTCATCATAAAACCATTTTCTACTTTGTTTTGTCAAGTTTTTACACTACATCTTGATTCTACAGTTACTGCTGAGTCTGATGGTGTCAACCGAAACTGACTATCTCGTATATGAAGTTAGCTATGGCATGTAATATAAAAACATGTCTCATTCAATCATGCAAGATGTAGCCTGTCATCAGTGTGCAGCCAATCAGCTGCGACCATGGCCTTGGCGCCAGCAATGCAGTACGAAAGTTTGGTCTGGCTGGTGAGCCCCTCCAATAAAGTTCCTTTATACTGCCAGTTAAAGAAACTTTCATGTATATGATGATAATTTTGGGGTAACAATAGTGTATACTAATGTTTTGTGTTAGAATTAACCACGATTATCAACAACTGCCTCTTCAAACGTGTGATATTTACTGAATGAGACGGTGATGGCAATGACATGGTTGATGAGCTACAAACTACTATGATTAATCAACGTTTCCTGCACGCACAGCAGAGCTACGATCATATTACTGTTGTTTCTAAGAAGAAGGGGAAATTATAGAGCTAAGTACACTATTAACTCAATTTCACGGTGGTTGGCGCTTGGCCCGTTGTCGCACGCAGCCACTCATATAAAGTGGCTTCATATGTTATGTTATTTCATCATCTCATTATTTTTGCTAATATGCATTTGGCGACATACAAAAACGTGATATCTACTGGAAAGCAATGATGTAATCCTGAATCATAAACACCCCTATTTTCAAATGGTGCGGGTTATGAAAGTCGGTTCGGAGGGAGGGGGTTAGCGCGGCGGTGAGGGGAAGTGTCTGTAACAAAGGGGTTAAATTTTTCAGTGTTGCCTTTCTTTCTATCTTCTCGGTATTATTATGCTGACTGCTCTTTTAAACTAGCAAAATTCATGCTTTCACCCTCCTTCCCTTCCTGCCAGCGGCCTTGATGCATTCGACTTTCTACTTTTGCTCATCACTATTCCATCGAAACCAGTTAGCAAGAGTTACCCAGTTTTCATTTTTTCATCCCTTTCTTTTGCAAACTTTGGAACAGAGTTCCTCAGGCTGTATTTTATCCTGCTTACATTCAATTCTTTCGGGAGGGGAGTATTAGACACCGCTTCATCCGAAATTGACCTCGCATCGATTAAATGTTCTTTAGTGGGATCAGCACTTACAGTTTTTCTTTTTGCTAACTATTGTCATTGATAAACCATTGACCTGCTAGTTTTACGGTAACAGAAAGAGGTGCTTCAATAAAACAAGCTGCTTTCATAAAACATCTTCTAATAAATAAGACAGTAATACAAAATTCTTTCCTCTTTTGGAGGTCAAGGAAATAAAATCTAATATACAGAATTGTAACCAGAATATATTAAAAAGTGCATCCTCACAACCAACTCCATTCTCTATCAAACCCTCAAACGTGGAAATACCTGACATATCTAGACAAACACAGCTTCCTCACCTTTGTCCTCATAACCACCTGGGTCTCGCCAGCACATGAGTGATGGGCACCAAACAAGCCTGGGTGACGGCAATAGCAATGCCGAGCCGAACAGAGGATCTGTGTTGTCGCTAGCAATTAGCGGTACACGTCTAGCGGCAGACAAAGGCGCTCTCGTCAGCCCTGCCCCATTTGTATGAGGTTCTGCTCGGACTCGGCGTTATTATTTTGAAGACCTCCACACGCGTTAGATTCAGTCACAACAACAAATCAAGGCGAAGCGCATACGTACACAAAAAAATGATATAGTGTTAGGCACATAGATTGATAAACCAATGTTATATAAATAACTTGATAAATAGATTAATAAATGAGTCGATTTACAAATTATATATATATATATATATATATATATATATATATATATATATATATATATATATATATATATATATATATATATATATATATATATATATATATATATATATATATATATATATATATATATATATATATATATATATATATATATATATATATATATATATATATATATATATATATATATATATATATATATATATATATATATATATATATATATATATATATATATATATATATATATATATATATATATATATATATATATATATATATATATATATATATATATATATACAAAATACCCATAAAAAGATGTAAATACGTATAAAAATATATTTACAAAATACACATAAAATGATGTAAATTCGTATCAAAATAAACAAAATTCTAATAAAAGCATGTATATTTGTAGGAAAATAAATTTACAAAATACACATAAAATAACTGAAATTTATATAAAAATATATACAAAAATACACAAAAATAATTTAAATTTGTATGGAAATAGATATACAAAACACACATAAAATAAGCTAAATTTGTATTGAAATATATATACAAAATACACATCAAATAATGTAAATTTGTATCAAAATATATAAACAAATACACATAAAATAACGTAAATTTGTAAAAAAAAAAATATATACAAAATAAACATTAAATAATGTAAATACGTATAAAAAATATATACAAAATACACATAAAACAATGTCAATTTGTACCAAAATAAATAAACAAAATACCAATAAAATAATGTAAATTTGTATGTAAATTAATATACAAAATCCACATAAAATAACGTAAATTTGTATATAAATACATATACAAAATATACATTAAATAATGTAGATATGTATAAAAATATATACAAAATACACATAGAATAACGTAAAATCATATCAAAATAAATAAACAGAATATCAGTAAAATAATGTAAATTTGTATGACAATAATGATGCAAAATACCCATAAAATAACGCATATTTTTATAAAAATATATATTAAAAAATACATATAAAATAGTTAAATGTGTATTAAAATAAATATACAAACTGAACATACAATAAGGTAAATTTGTATTGAAATAGTTATGCGAAATGCACATAAAATAATGTAAATTTGTATCAAAAAATATATATACGAATACAGATAAAATAACGTAAATTTCAATAAATATTTTTATACAAAATACACATAAAATGAAGTAAATACGTATAAAAATATATATACAAAATTTACACAAAATAATGTAAATTCGTATCAAAATAAATGAACAAAATACCAATAAAAAGCTGTATATTTGTATGAAAATAAATATTCAAAATACACATAAAATAACGTAAATTTTTATTAAAATCTGTACAAAAATGCAGAAAAATAATTTAAATTTGTATAAAAATAGATACACAAAATACACACAAAATTATGTAAATTTGTATCAAAATATAGAAACAAATACACATAAAATAATGTAAATTTGTATAAAAATATATATACTAAATACACATTAAATAATGTAAATACGTATAAAAAATATATACATAATACATATAAAATAAAGTAAATTCGTATCAAAATAAATAAACAAAATATCAATAAAATAATGTAAATTTGTATGAAAATAAATGTAAAAAAACATAAAAGAACGTAAATTTGCATAAAAAAACATATATATATATATATATATATATATATATAGATATATATATATATATATATATATATATATATATATATATATATATATATATATATATATATATAGATATACAAAATACCGAGAAAATGATGTAAATACATATAAAAATGTATATACAAAATACACATAAAATACTGCAAATACGTATCAAAATAAATAAACAAAATACCAATAAAAGAATGTATATTTGTATGAAAATACATATACAAAATACACATAAAATAACGTAAATTAGTATAAAAATATATATAAAAATACACAATTTTTTTTTTTTTGTATGAAAATAGATATAAAAAATACACATAAAAGAAACTAAATTTGTATTGAAATATATATATATAAAATACACATAATATAATGTAAATTTGTATTAAAATATATAAACAAATACACATAAAATTACGTAAATTTGTGTAAAAACATATATACAAAATACACATTAAATAATGTAAATACGTATAAAAATATATACAAAATACACAAAATACGCGTAATATAATGTATATTTGTATAAAAATATATACAAAAATACACAAAAATATTTTTAATTTGTCTGAAAATAGATATACAAAATACACATAAAATAAGCTAAATTTGTATTGAAATCTTTATAAAAATACACTTAAAAGAATGTAAATCTGTATCAAAACGTATAAACAAATACACATCATATAACGTAAATTTGTGTAAAAATATATATACAAAATACACATTAAATGATGTAAATACGTATAAAAATATATATACAAAATACACATAAAATTATGTAAATTAGTATCGAAATAAATAAACAAAATATCAGCAAAATAATGTATATTTGTATAAATATAAATAAACAAAATACACATAAAATAACGTAAATTTGTAGAAAAATATATATACAAAAATATACATCAAATAATTTAAATTTGTATTAAAATAAATATGCAAAATTCATCTAAAATAAGGTAACGTTGTTTCGAAAAAGATATGCATGATACATATAAAATAACGTAAATTTGTATCAAAATATATATGCAAATACACATAAATATAAATTTATATATATATATATATATATATATATATATATATATATATATATATATATATATATATATATATATATATATATATATATATATATATATATATATATATATATATATATATATATATATATATATATATATATATATATATATATATATATATATATATATATATATATATATATATATATATATATATATATATATATATATATATATATACACACACACACACACACACACACAAACACACACACACACACACACACACACACACACACACACACAATACACATAAAATAATGTAAATTCCTATTAAAAGACATAAACAAAATACCAATAAAATAATGTAAATTTGTATGAAAAAATATATACAGAATACACATAAAATAACGTAACTTTCTATAAAATATATGTACAAAAATACGCATAAAATAAGTAAATTTGTATGAAAATAAATATACGAAATACACATAAGATAAGGCAAATTTGTATTCAAACAGAAATACAGAATACATATAAAACAATGGAACTTTTTATAAAAAAAAACAATACAAATGCATATAAATAAAGTAAAGATGAGTAAAATTATATATACAAAATACACTTTATATAATGTAAATGCGTATAAAAATATATATACAAAATCCAAATGAAATAATCTAAATTTGTATCAAAATAAATAAACAAAATACTAAAAAAATTATGTAATTTTGAATGAAAATACATACACAAAATACACATAAAATAACGTAAATACAAATACAAATATACGCATAAAATAATTTAAATTTTTATTAAAATTAATATTCAAAATAAACAAAATAAGGTAAATTTGTATTGAAATATATATACAAAATACACATAAAATATGTAAATCTGTATCAGAATATATAAACAAATACACATAAAATAACATAAATGTGTATAAAAATATATATACATACTCATTAAATAATGTAAATACGTATAAAAAATATATATACAAAATACACATAAAATAATGTAACATCGTATCAAAATAAATCAACAAAATACCAATAAAATAATGTAAATTTGTGTAAAAATAAATTTACAAAATAGACATAACATAGCTAAAATTTGTATACAAAGAGATACAAAAAATACACAAAAATAACTATGGTCAACAAAATCAAACTTTTTTTAATTATCAGAGTTGCAAACTGACTGTTCTGTGTTAATTTTTGATGCTGATTACGGATCTGAAGTCCGTTTTTCTCTATCAGGTCACATTTTAATGTTACTGATACCTGTTGCTTTAACGTACAGGGTATGTAAAGCATATCTGTATCAGGTTTATTGAATACAAGATATGACACTTACATGGCTTTTTATTGTACAAAATGAAAACTATTATGTGCAAAATAAAGTTAGTATGTAGTGTAATGAATTGCAACTTAAAATCTGACTGTCGGTGACACCCGACAGCCCATTGCAGCATAGGAATTTATATGACATTTCACTCCATTTCTAACCTCTAGAGATCTCTTGATGCCTACGAAGTTTTCACAGTTTTCACAGAGCCATTTGAAGGATTCCCAAGCTTTAAGCTCTGTCTCATCCAGGGTTGTGAGGAGGTTGGTGTCCTTCAGGAGTTCTTTTATCTGCAGACCTATGAATAAGCCTTCCTTCAGTTTTGACTCTGTAATTTTTGGATACTTAGCCTTCACATATTCGAAACCTCCTGAGCTTTTCCTAGCAAGTGTCTTCACGAATTGTTTCATGAGGCCAAGCTTTATGTGAAGAGGGGGAAGGAGAACATTTTCTGGGTTTACAAGTGGCTTACTCTGGACGCTAAAAACTCACGGCTCATATGATTTTCGCAGGGGCCACTCTGATTGCACATAGTGCTTGGCAGTTGCTCTTATTAAGCAAATCCCTTAGTCTATTTAACAAACTGAGCAGATGATATGCGGTGCCCAACTCTTATCTTGATCTCCAAGAGAGTATCCAAAGTATACAACTGGTAGTTCTTCTTGATTTCAATTGTGATGACACGTTGCTGAGCTTTGGTGGTAAATGAACTGCAGACATAGCAAAATATATCAGGACTGTTCTTGCAATGCCTAGACATCCTGAATAGAGTTTGATGATGGTGATGATGATGATGGTGATGATGATGGGACACCTGTAACAAAAAGTAAAGTTTTTGAAGGTACAAAAGATGATCGATGAAATATTTTGTGAAAAATGCTTGACTCAACCCTCTAAAATAATAATAGAAAACATAAAAATAGAGAATGCACAAAATTGGTTATGATATACCAATCAGCATTTACCTGTAAAAGACGTTTACATGTAGCGATGCTGCTGATCTTAGTTATTTGTCTCTCTTATCTCATCAGAGAAGCTGTGCCTGATAGAAGGAAACCGATTACATTTTTGAAATCAGCGGGCAAAACTACATATTAAACACCACATAATATCTCTGATGAAAATTGGTTGTTGACCAGTGATTATATAATTCAAACTTGTATGAAAATAGATATACAAAATACACATAAAATTAGGTAAAGTTGTATTGAAATATATATACAAAATACACATAAAATAATGTAAATTTGTATAAAAATATATAAAAATACACATAAAATAACGTAAATTTGTATAAAAATATATATACAAAATACACATTAAATAATGTAAATATGTATAAAAAATGTATAAAAATACACATTGTGAGGGCAACTACCAACTTACCGGGCGAACGACCGGGGCCTCCTGCCGCCCGCCCGCATCTTGCCGTTCAAGCTGTTCAACTACCGAGGCGCCTTCCTCGTCTACTACGCCTACACCACTTCAAGGACGAAGCTGTGCTGCCTCGTCATTGCCACTTAAAGGACGAGACGCTCAGAAGAGGAAGAAGCCGTGCAACGGGTCACTGCTGAGTCCGGCGTGCTGAAGCCTTCGTGTTGGAGACTTCAGATTGTGAGGCCTGTTTTGGGGTTTTCTACTGTACTTAAAGTAAACTGGTGTCTAACCATTTATCTTGTTGTTTGTTATCCCTTCCGATTACAGCACCCAACACTGGACCCTTGACATGTGGCGACCTCGCCAGGATTGAGTCAACTGCTAATCGGAAGGGTTGGCTTGTTAAGTCGCCTTTGCGCGCCACTTGCTGTCTGCGGCCCGGAAGTGAGTGTTTAATCCTTCACCGTTCTTTTGTGGCTGTTGTATGCCCACGGTGGGATTTGTGTGCTGCCATAGCACCTTTTCAGTCCTTGTGCTGACCTTGTTAACCCCAATCACTTGTTGAGTATTGGGTGGGTTTCTAAGCCCCTAATTACCCTTTTTGCAGGGCTTTTGCTAATCTTTCTTCGTTGTTTTTCCTATTGTGTTTTGTTCTTCCTGTTTGTTTGGTTCAGTGAGGCATTTTCTTGGTCTTGTTTTGTTGTTGGATTTTTGTTCTGTATTTGTCATTGTCTTTGTTCGGATTATTTTGCTTTGTTCTCTTTCATTAATCATGTCGAGTTTTGATGTTTTTAAAGATCAGGGTGTAGCCTTGGGGCTGGAAGGTGAGGATCTCGGTCGCTACGTCGTCCAGCAGCAAGCCATCGAGAGGGACGAGCGAGCTGCCGAGAGAGAGGAAAAACGTCTCCTGGCTGAGAGGGAGAAAGAAGAGAAGCGCCTCCTAGCTGAGAAAGAATAGCGGGCTGCAGAGAGAGAAGAAAAACGTCTCCTTGCTGAGAGGGAGAAAGAAAAGAAGCGCCTCCTAGCTGAGAAAGAAGAGCGGGATGCAGAGAGAGAAAAAAAAGCGTCTCATTGTCGAGAGAGAGTTCCAACTGGCAAAGATGCAAGTGGAAAAAGAAATAGAACTCGCCCTTGTCGTCGCCCAGGGGAAAACGGCTTCTCCTTCCCGCGAGAACGTGAGAGGTTCGAAATTGCCCACCTACCAAGAGAGAGAGAGGACATCAACAACTACCTCGTCCGCTTTGAAAGGGTGGCTGAGCTTCTGCGGATCGACAAGGATAGCTACGCTGCGAGGTTGGGTTGTCTCCTCACAGGTAAGACCACTGAATTGTATAGTTCATTTTCAGCTGAAATAACTGAAGATTACGCTCTTTTGAAGAAAGCTCTCCTCACGGGGTTTAGTAAAACGGCGGACAACTATCGTCAAGACTTCCGTCACGCCAGGATTAGAGTTGAGGAAAACTACCAGCAGTTCTCCATCCACCTGACTCGGTTGTTCCAGGCGTGGTTGGAAGCGGTAGGTTATGCTCCTGGATCAGTTTCTCACTAATCTTACCCCAGATTTGAGGATCTTCATCAAGGAGCTCCGGCCGAAACATCTTCCCAACGCAGTGAGACTTGCCGACGACTGGTCGTCTGCCCGCAACGCCTACCCGAAAGCTTCATCTCCTAATTCCCGAGACCCCTCTAAGGCTGCTTCGCCCACGAAATCTTCAGAGTCCTCTCCGGGACCCTCCGCCAAGAACTCTGCCCAGCCCAGTATAGCAACCCTGAGGTATCACCAATGCGGGGAGGATGGCCATCTACGTCCGCGCTGCCCGAAGAATCCCCACGCCTTCAAAGGCGTCGAACCTGCTAAACCATCATATCAGGTAGGCTTTTGCCTTAGTGACAAAAGTGTCCCGAAGTTTTCTGTTTTGGACACTGTTAACGGGTCTTGGAGCTCCAACATCATCAGGGATACTGGCTGTTCCTGTGTGATCGTTTCTGAAGACTTATTACCTGATGTAGATGTTGAGAGATGGGTTACTACCTGATGTAGATGTTGAGAGATGGTTTGGTCATGTCATGAGGAGAGAGGAAGGGAGTTGTGAAAGGCAGATAATGGACATGGAAGTGGGTGGCAGAAGGAGGAGAGGAAGACCCAAGACGAGATGGAAGGACTGTATTGTGGCGGACGTCAGGGAGAAGAACTTGGACCTTGAAGTGGCGGAGCGGCCAAGCCTCGCTCTGAACATTTGATTCTACTAAGGCTCTAGCCCTGCTCTCACTCGGGTTAACTCAGATACCGTGGGCTCGTTCTGGGTGCCTTATCTCTCTCCTCTCCACGCCCTGGACTCCCGTTACTGCTGTGAACGTGACGCCCCTTCTCCTCCTGCGCCTCCCTCGTCCACCACGTCTACACCACTTCAAGGACGTAGCTGTGCTGCCTCGTCATTGCCACTCAAAGGACGAGACGCCCAGAAGAGGAAGAAGCCGTGCAACGGGTCATTGCTGAGTCCGGCGTGCTGAAGCCTTCGTGTTGGAGACTTCAGATTGTGAGGCCTGTTTTGGGGTTTTCTGCTTTATTTAAAGTAAACTGGTGTCTAACCATTTATCTTGTTGTTTGTTATCCCTTCCGATTACAGCACATAACACTGGAACCTTGACAATAATGCTTACTTCACCCCACATGTGATAGCATATCTTCCTGTACTGTTCCTTAATCAAACTTATATTTTCAGATAATAAATGAGCCAAAGCCAGCTGTGAAAATGGGTACCTTTACATTTTGGATAAAACCAATTTGGGGTTAAGTCCCTTCATGCCCTGAAAGACATATTTGTTTGCTGGATATTGCTTTCCAGCTTCTTTAAGCAGGTCCGTGAGAAATATCTGACATCGTTCTTTCAAAGTATGTTCATCACCAGCAAACTTCCATGGCGTCTTAATGATGTTCCTTACAGCACCTTGCAACTTCCCCCTCATAATATGCACCAAAGTCAGTAATTGAGATGTTAAGTTTCTCTTCACGACTGTTGAAAATTCTTGACTTCAGAGCTCTACAATGAACAACCAATGCCCTGTAAATCCGCTCAGGATTAGAATTAGCACTCTGGAAAAAGGCATTGACTTTCTCAAATTCCAAAACGACGGGAGAAAGGAAAATGAAGTAAAGGGACACAATGTCATCTTAAAGCATTTCATAGACACTGCGTGCTTTGTACCTCACTTCCTGTGACCCTTCAAGATAAGTTTTCCTTGAAATATGCCTTCAACTCATTCCAATTTTCAAGAATTCGTTTGATTATCCGACCACGAACAAGCGGAAGGCCGTCAATACACAGGGCACAAACAAGGTGTCCACAGGGACGATAGATGTAAATGTTTATAATATATATATATATATATATATATATATATATATATATATATATATATATATATATATATATATATATATATATATATATATATATATATATATATATATATATATATATATATATATATATATATATATATATATATATATATATATATAGAGAGAGAGAGAGAGAGAGAGAGAGAGAGAGAGAGAGAGAGAGAGAGAGAGAGAGAGAGAGAGAGAGAGAGAGAGAGAGAGAGAGAGAGAGAGAGAGAGAGAGAGAGAGAGAGAGAGAGAGAGAGAGAGAGAGAGAGAGAGAGAGAGAGAGAGAGAGAGAGAGAGAGAGAGAGAGAGCAGAGGGCGTGAATGTGGTATAGATTACAAATAACCCAGTTGATGTAAAATCACCTGACTATTATTTAAGTATTCCTAAATGTCATTGTTGTGCTCTGTTCGTTAGCTTTACTTGCAACCATGATAATTCTGCAACTGTGCTAAGGTTATGTAGTTCATGTTTTCCTGCAGTGACAAACTGCTACTGGATCTCAATTTACTTATATGCATACCTGTTGCAGTCGAGCAGCACCGTTGTCCCCTAGTTTTATCATACTTCATTTTTATCCCACCCCCTAACTCCTCCATCCCATACTTCCACCATTCCCCCCACCCTTTTAGAATCCCATCGCCACCCTCCAACTCATCCCCCCCCGCTTTCCATCTTACTGCCCCACTATCCACCCCTGCACCTAACCCACTATCCCTCCCCTCCACCCCTTTACCTCACCCCCCTCTTCACCTCAACACTACTCATCTACCAACACCCCTCTCTACTACCATACATCCTCACCCTCGACCCCTCTATCTCACACCCTCACCCCTTTCTCGCTAATTACACACCCACGCACCCTTTCCATTAGTAGATGATCCCGCCCAGCTTCCCACTCCCCCACCCCTCTGTTCTCATTTTCTTCCTCAATCCTTTCACTCTTTCTCCTCCCCCATCTATTCTCCTAACCTCTGACCCTACACCCACACGCATGTTTATGAATCTCCCTGATATTAATCTTTATGACACCTCCTTTATATATATAAAAGTGATGATGGCAGGCAGGACAGCAATAATGTAGATCTTGAAATTCTGAACTCTATGTATGATTCTTTAAACATTGAAGACATTTGTAAGTACCATGATCATCACCTCATGCAAGTCTGCTATTCCCGTAAACTGTACAGATTTTCTGAACATCATTCAATTGAATGGTCGTTCCTTAAACAAAAATTATGATCATCTGATCTCCTTTTTCAAATCCCTCCCAAAGCTTCCCGACATATTATGCATTAGCGAAACTTGGCTTTAACCAAACACTGCTCCTTTAAATGAAATTGAAGGATTTAAATCCTACCATACGCATAGACCTGAAGGCTATGATGGAGTCGCAATCTATGTGAATAACAACATCCCTTATGTCTTACTAAATGATTGCTGTCTGTGTGATTACAACATAAAACTTTGTACCGTCAGAATCACAATTGGTAGCTCTCACTACATTGTAGCATCTCCATACCGTCCCCACGATAAACACCAAAAAGTTAACGAGTTCAATTCATTTATGGATAATTTTCTCTCACAAAGTATTTTTACTGATAACCAAACAATCATCTCCGGAGACTTCAACGTTAACCTACTAGAGCACAATACTCACCCACCAACGAACCATTTCTTGTGCATTTTTTTTTATAATTTTTTATACGTCTTGGCCTATTGCGCCGGTAGGCTTCTTCCCGGTGGATCCTGATGGTCGGTCCAAGGCTTCTTCCCGGTGGGTCCTGATGGTCGGCCCAGCCCGTTCTGGCGCAGGCGAGTGTTTATAGTGGCGCCATCTTGCATTGGCTCATGCTGCCCTCCCGGAGCTCATCTTTAATCCTAGAATCTAGAGTCCGGGTTGATAGGTGGTTCTCTGAACAGCATGTGGGTCGTTTTAAGCCACTCGGCGGCTGCTGAAAAATCCCAGCTTGGTGGCACCGGTAGGGGATTGAACTCGCGTCCTCCTGAACGCGGGGCCGTCTTGCTATCTGTTCAGCCACCGCCTACCCTAAACAATGCAATCTTTCAATCATTTCCCTCACATATCCCGTTCCACATTTCCTGATTACAATTTCACAGCTTCTCCATCCCTCTTAGACCACATGTGGACTGACTTTACAGCTCCCTTCTCCTGTATTTTTTGTTTCCTGTTCTGTTCCTACCGGTATTCCTAATCCTCCCAATACTTTAGACTTAAAAAGAAACATAAAATAACTTTTATGATAAGAAACGTCGAAAATCGGACAAAATTCAAAACAGAGCTCTCAAAAATCGACTGGAATTCCTTATTAACTCACCATGACACAAATATAAACTGCAATTTATTTCTTGAAACAGTATATAACATTTATTACTCCTGTTTTCCCAAGGTATTTAAGTTTGTATCAATTAAGAGGCTACAATAACCATGGATCACCCAAGCAATTTTTAAATATATATAACATAAATATGCCTTCTATAAATCAAATAAGCTAAGTGTGTTTAACTTTCAAGTCTACAAAAACTCTAAACACTACCTGAATAACCTCATTAAAATCACTGAAAGAAAATATTACCTTCAAATATTTTCAGATTTTAGACTAAATACCAAGAAGATATGGGAAACAATAAATGAACTAACAAACACCAATACTAACACCTATGACACAACCAACTCAGTAATTTACAACCAAATTAAGGATTCCCCACAAAATATTTCAGACGCTTTTAATGACTACTTTTCAAAGATCGCCCCTGAGCTTGCCAGCAAACTGCCCCCTCCACAAACCTCTCATAACTCTAAGCTCCGTGGAAACTACCCAGGCTCAATGGTAATGCCCATAATAACGAACTTCGATATGATAGAAGCAATAACATCTCAGAAATAAAAGAAAGGTTACATTGATGAGATTTCTGGAAATATAATAAAAGAAAACAGAGAAATACTTGCAAAACCTCTTACAATCTTATTTAGCCAATCAATTAGGACAGGCATCTTTCCCGACAGTCTTAAACTTGGTAAAATAATCCCAATTAATAAAAGGGGTAACAAAACAGACTTATCCAGTTACCATCCGATTTCTATTCAATCAATATTTTCATTTCTTTTAAACATTAATGAAAACACATTTAATGTTATTTCTAAATGAAATTAAAATCTTAAATGACAAACAATTTGGCTTCAGACCAGGTTTGAGCATCTTCAACACAATTAATATTTACACATCTGACCTTTATACAGCACTTCATGAAAATAAGTCCATCATATCTATTTATATGGAAACTTTTGACACAATTCAACCTAAAATTCTCTTGGATAAAATGTACTACAATGGAATCCGGGGATGCATCCACGATTGATTCAGCTCCTACTTATGGGGGAGTTGTAAAAGGTCGGCCTGAAACAACCATTTTTTTAATATTTTTGGCTTATAAAATTCTGCGAAAATTACTCTTTCTTTTGGTATATGAATGAATATTGTAAAAAAATAATACAGTGGTGTGCAACATGCAACGCAACGTCCTGCAATGAGCTTCCGCGCGGCGCCACTGGCTTGCAATCCATGTTTTCACCGTTTTTAATTTTAGGATTTTTGTTTCATGGTCTGTCATGATACTCTTAGGTTCTCTCACACCAGTAGTTAAGAAAATGTGAAATTTTAGCTTTTTTTTTTTTTTTTTTTTTTTTTGCCTATTGCGCATTGCGCCGGTAGGCATCTTCCCGGTGGGGCCTGATGGTCGGCCCAAGGCTTCTTCCAGGTGGGGCCTGATGGTCGGCCCAGCCCGTTCTGGCGCAGGCGAGTGTTTATAGTGGCGCCATCTGGCACTAATATATTTCGTATTTATCCATGAAAAATCGATTATATCATATTTTTTTCATAATTCCAACAAAACATTCTATGTATCCGCCTCAAATGTCTATTGAATTATATTTTAATGATTTTACACAGTAGAACACTGGTTTTTAATTTAAAATATGGTCAAATTCGAGTACTAATATTTGTGACCCCGTAAAAAAGACGTAACAATGGGTAAACAAAGCAGTCGGTTTACACATCCAATGAAAGTATGTTAAGGGCACCATGCCTGCTTTTTCTTCATATCCTGATGTATGTATCCTGTGGATTTCAAGTCCCTTGTTGGAATAGGTAAAATATAAAAAATATTTCAACTTCATCGCTTGATATCTCAAAACCATGATTTTGCACTTTAAAAAATACGATATTACGCTTCCATATTATAGTTAAGGGATGAAATACATGTCCCTTAACCATAAAATGAAGGCGGAAAAACTTAAAAGTAAAGAAAAATTGGTAAAGGAAGTGAAAAGGCATATTATACATAGGCGCGCTGTGTTGGTGGCGGCGGCGACAGAGTTGAGCAGCGTTGCCAACGATCCGGCTAGCGATGGTACGCTAGGTTATCGATGGTACGTTGAGTTAGCTATTAGCCCACGCATGTGAGACCAGGTCCACCAAGCGAGGTTATTTTTTATTTTTTAGAACACGCACCTTTACCCAAAGGGTTTTGCGAAGATTTGGGCCGTGTATAGTATTCGGTAAAGGTGCGTGTACTAAAAAAAAAAAATAACCACGCGTGTTGGACCTGGGTCTCACATGCGCGAGATAATCGCTAACTAAACGTACCATCGCTAACCTAGCGTATCATCGCTAACCGGATCATTGGCAACACTGCCACCGCCGCCGACACCAACACAGCGCGCGTATGTATAATATTCCTTTTCACTCCCTTTACCACTTTTTCTTTCCTTTAAATTTTTCTGCCTTCATATTATGTTAAGGGACATGTATTTCGTCCTTTAAGTATAATATGGAGGCGTAATATCGTATTTTGGAGGCGCGTAGTGAATCTCCACAATTACCAACTATTGTAATCACATTTGGTCCAATGTTCATCAATGTCATCTATACAACCTTAATGTGCTGCACAAGAAAGCCATCAGAATAATGACCAATAATGAATATTGCGAGCACACTCTCCCTTTATTTAAAGCACTAAATATTCAGAACCTTACTGATCTATCAAAATTAAATATTGCATCCCATATGTACAAACAAATGAAATCAAATAACTACAATACCCAATCTCTACATAGTTATCAAACTCGTAACAACAAATTAACCCTGTTCAGACACTTACTACTGTATTAAGGACCAAAAACATGGAATGATGTTCCAGCACAAATCAAGGATTCAGCGAGCCATCGACTGTTGAATGACAAATAAAAAAAACATTTGTTATCCTCGGACCAGGCTATTTGGTGTATACAACTCTATACATTTATACTTATCACATTTTTTTTATTACTGATGTTGATATCATTATGGTTACTGGTATTATTATTCTTATTATTCATGCTACTACTGCTACTACTATTACTGCTATTATTATTATTATTATTATTATTATTATTATTATTATTATTAGTAGTAGTAGTAGTAGTAGTAGTAGTAGTAGTAGTAGTAGTAGTATATTTACTATTATTATTATAATTATTGTTATTATTCCTATTATTTTCATTATTGTTATTCATTGTCATTCTTCTTCTTATTATTATTATAAATATACGTATTAGTATTATTATATTTGTTATTATTATCGCTACTATTTTTATTGTTTTTATTATTATTATTATTATTATTATTATTATTATTATTATTATTACTATTATTATTAATTTATTATTATTATTATTATTATTATTATTATTATTATTATTATTATTATTATTAATTAATTATTATTATTATTATTATTATTATTATTATTATTATTATTATTATTATTATTATTATTATTATTATTTAGCAGTATTACCCATTTTTTATTTTGCTGTCATCATTATCATTATTATATCTAATATAATTTTCCAATATAATCAACTTTATCATGATTATTATCACTGTTAGTATTACTATTGTTGTTATTATAATTATATACTATTAATATTATCATTGTTATTATTATTATTATTATTATTATTATTATTATTATTATTATTATTATTATTATTATTATTATTATAATTACTAATATCATTATTGTTCTCATTATTATCATCATTATCACTCATATAATAATTTTCCAATTGTATTCTACTTTCCTCATAACTTAATTGCCCTCCAATAGAGGTTTCTTTTTTTCTTCTCTCTTGCATTGTAATTGCCACCTATTTATTATATTATATTATGCAGCCGTTGCTGGCTACTTGTTTATTTGCTACAAGTTTATTTTCTCGTTTTCGTTTTCCACTTTCTTCTGCCCAAAAAGCGTCGCTTAAAAAGGGCTGCTTGTCAAATAAATAAAAAAAACTTGCTCGTAACTTTATATACGTTTGTGACAAACATAATACAGTGTTTAAAGTGTTGAGAGAGAGAGAGAGAGAGAGAGAGAGAGAGAGAGAGAGAGAGAGAGAGAGAGAGAGAGAGAGAGAGAGAGAGAGAGAGAGAGAGAGAGAGAGAGAGAGAGAGAGAGAGAGAGACTGACAAGCAGATTGACTATCAGATTATAGTCGATGTCAGGTAACTTGGCGTGGATTTTTCTTAGGGAGGAAATCGCGGACTTGGGATCATTGCTTGGGTGATGGCCTTATCGCGCTCATTGGCCTGTTGTTAAGTTGTTCCTACATGCAGCGAAGTGACTCAATATTCCTGTCAAAATCCCTTTTGAGTTATAAGGTATCTGGTGATAGAGATACATATTAGTTTAAAGACGTCTTTATCATACAATGTGTGGGTTTCAAACTGTTGAAGATAAACGTGAACGACACATCAAACAGAACTTAGCAAGATGGCGCTCCTATACAGACTTGCCTGCGCCATAACGGGCTGGGGCCGATCATCATTCCAGGCCAAGTTAGCCTTCCAGGGCAAAAGGCAAAAATGTAATAAAAAACGTCGGAACTAAACGGAAGGGGCAACATGCAGTGACTGAAACGAGAACTTTGATATCCGAAAGAACTGTAAAGGCTGGATTCTTTTCCTTCTTTTACTACCTATACAAAGTGCCAGTCTGTAATCCACACAATATCCTTAAAGCTCGTCTGTTGTAAGATTTATTGGTATCTTATTAGTCGTAATGTGTAGTGATGCTACGTAGTCATTATGTAAACATTTGGCTTAGGGAAGTACTTTCTCTCATCATGCTATTGTTAGATTCGAGGTATATTTTCATTATTTGCTTGTAATAAATGGCCATAAGGAAGAACAGTTATATGAATATTTTTCATTTACATTCCATCATTCCATCATGCCCGCAGAGGCCGAGACACAGCAGGCTATGTTAATTACAAACGGAATTTGATGCAGGTTAGAGCCAGTTTAACAATCGGCCAATGAGCGGCGCAGAAACCATTACTTAACCAATGATGCCAATTTAACGAGTAATAGAGATTTACGGGTACGCATATTATGAAAGTTGTTGATTTTGAGGCGGAATAGTTGGATTTTTATAGAGTTGAACTCTAAACCTCGACTCGGACTCCATGTCCTTGGGTATTAGTTAGGTGTTTTCTCCCTCGTTGAATTGTAAACGATTTATATCTGAAGACAATATCTGTGACCTTGGCACCAGTGCATGGAAGCGATGCTGATTCACTCCCATGCCAGGGTTCTCAAGTTTTCGAAGGTTTTATCCACCATCTTTTGTGCTGTCTCCCGCGTGAGGATATCATTTGCATAAGTGAGGCTGTACATTAGGCAGCCATGGAGGGTATGGAACAGGTGGTACATCGGGTCGTTAAAACAGGAAGTGACCCTAATGAGGTGCGTCAGCCGCACTTGCCGCCCCTCCGTCTGTACTAGCCTGTCTGCGTTGCCCATGTTAGCCGTGCCATAGTCAATCTCAGGGTATGGTCGCTCATCAAAAAGTTCATCTTTGTCCCTTCCTTGTAATTCCAGTGTTATCTTTAAGACGTACATCACCGCTTCTTTCTCTTGGAGCATCTGACCAATGTTCTTATGTACGATTCTAGCGTATTCCCAGAAGTTGTCCCGCCACTTTGCTGGCGTCGAAACGATGTTCTGGAGAGCCATCATGTGCACGCCCAAGGTCCCTGCCGTGTCGCCTGACCAGTAACGTCGTTAATGTGGTACTCGTCCTGCTCAAGGCCTCCCTCTCGTAGAAAGTCAACGAGACCCACGTTGAACACAGCCACCAGACCACTGTTCACGGTGACTTGCTCTTTCTTGCATTTCTTTATGAATCTCTGGGTTGTTTCCCTGTCCAGGTCCGCCAAAACAATCTGACACCTGAAGTTGGGGTCCATGGGCATCAGATAAACTCGAGGAATAAGTTTCTCTTCAGTCTTCAACTTCTTAATTTTATCCATCAGCAGCTTTAGGTGATTCTCGTCCTTTTCAAGATCAGCTTTCCTGGCATTAAGTATGGCATCTGTCTCCTCTCCGGCGACCAGCCTCCCAAGCTGAACTGTGTCGTCGATTGCAGTGCCAGTGACCACGTTGTCCAAGATGTGAAGAAACGCGTCCGTAATGAACATGTTTGTGGTACCGTCAGCGATACCGTGGTGGTTAGCAAGCAGCATCAGACGGGTGTGAGGAAAGTCGGCATCCAGTTCTGGTCGTACACTAGGGACAGTGGCGTCACAAGGCAGGACGCGGGCGCACCATAGTGGGCCATCAGTGGTGGGGAATTTGTGATGTAGCAGCGATTCTATGGCCTGGGTCACGTCTGTTGTGTCCATCACCTGGGGAAAAGGAAAATATTGGGTTCAAATGTGATGTTTTTAGTTAAGAAAGAGACGGCGAGGGTTAATAAAATATGAAGTATACAAGTCTGTGACGCGCCATTTCGACGGAAATGAAAAACATTATTGTTATTTAAAGAACTACAATGAAGAGACTGAGTCTGGCACAAATCTTTGTTTTCCAAACTACCCTCATACGGTTTCTATCCTTCTCACTGTACGTTTACCTCCAGTTCCTTTTCTGCACGATATATCTCTCTGTGTGCCATTGTTCTTCCCGTATCAATTCAATTCAATTTATTTATCCGCCACTTGTTCTTCATCTTGATCATCGGCGTCAAGTTGGTGCCCGTAGAATTTTATTTAAAGTTTTTAAGAATAATCGGCATCCCTTACAAAATGCTTTGTCAGATCCATTTATTTGGTATTTTGTGTGGTTCATCTTGTTGTATCTACAGTTTCTATACCCTGAAGGGAGGCTTTGATAGCATTTCATAATAATAATAATAATAATAATAATAATAATAATAATAATAATAATAATAATAATAATAATAATAATAATAATAATAATAATAATAATAATAAAATAATAATAAAAAGATAATAATAATAATAATAATAATAATAATAATAATAATAATAATAATAATAATAATAATAATAATGATAAATTTATCTCCCACTGTTGTTCAATAATGAACATCTTCCCAAAACAAACTGTACTATCTACTCGTACGCCGATGACTCCACTCTGAATTTCTATACACTTTTTGACCGAAGACCGTCCCTACAGAGACTAAAAGACTCTCGGATGAACGCTGCAGAACGTTTAACCTCAGATCTTACTATCATTTCTGAATGGGGCAAGAGGAACTTGGTGTCCTTTAATGCCTCAAAAACTCAATTTCTACATCTGTCAACTCGACACAATCTTCAAAACACCTATCCCCTATTCCTCGACAACATACAGCTGTCCCCTTCTTCTACAATAAACATTTTCGGTCTGTCCTTAACTCAAAAAAATAACTGGAAACTCCTCTCTTGCTAAATCAGCTTACTCGAGGTTGGGCATCCTGTATCGTATCTGCTAGTTATATTCCCCCTCACAGATGATGTCCACATACAGGGACTGTGTCCGCCCTTGAATGGAATATGCGTCCCATATGTGTGGGTGGTTGTTGTGGGGGGTGGGGGGGGAGGATAGCATACACGCAGCTATGGTAGATTGAGTTGTGTTGCATCACTTTGTATCTCATATCGATATTTCCATTTTGATTGCTCTTTTGGACTTGCTATAGTCGATCTACTCTAACTTAAGCCCTATGGCTTGGCCCGGGGAAACCTCCATTGTTTACACATCTAGCGATGACCTGCACATGGCGATCTGTCTCACTGTTATATATATATATATATATATATATATATATATATATATATATATATATATATATATATATATATATATATATATATATATATATATATATATATATATATATATATATATATATATATATATATATATATATATATATATATATATATATATATATATATATATATATATATATATATATATATATATATATATATATATATATATATATATATATATATATATATATATATATATATATATATATATATATATATATATATATATATATATATATATATATATATATATATATATATATATATATATATATATATATATATATATATATTTTTTTTTTTTTTTTTTAGCAAAGGAGACAGCTCAAGGCACCAAAAGTAAACATTAATAAAAAAGCCTGCTACTGCTGCTCCTAAAAGAATCCAAAGAGGTGGCTGAAAGATAAGTCAGTTTCTGGAGGAGAGGTAATGATACCTCCCTTGAAAGAGTTCAAGTCGTAGGCAGGAGGAAATACAGATGAAGGAAGATTGTTCCAGAGTTTACCAGCGTGAGGGATGAAAGAGTGAAGATGCTCGTTAATCCTTGCATAAGGGTTTGGACAGTATAGGGATGAGCATGAGTAGAAAGTCGAGTGCAAAGGGGGCGGAGGGGGGTAGGCATGCAGTTAGCAAGTTCAGAAGAGCAGTCATGTGGCAATATCGATAGAAGATAGAAAGAGAGGCAACATTGCACGGGAATTTAAGAGGTAGAAGACTATCAGTATGAGGAGGAGAGCTGATGAGACGAAGAGTCTTTGCCTCCACTCTGTCCAGAAGAGCTGTGTGAGTGGAGCCCCCACACATGAGATGCATACTCCATACGAGGGCGGACAAGGCCCCTGTATATGGACAGCAACTGTGCAGGGAGAAGAACTGGCGGAGACGGTACAGAACGCCCAGCCTCGAGGAATATATATATATATATATATATATATATATATATATATATATATATATATATATATATATATATATATATATATATATATATATATATATATATATATATATATATATATATATATATATATATATATATATATATATATATATATATATATATATATATATATATATATATATATATATATATATATATATATATATATATATATATATATATATATATATATATATATATATATATATATATATATATATATATATATATATATATATATATGTATATATACATATACATATATTGGCTGGAGTAGGTAGGAAGACACCTACCGAACGGGCGTGCTACTCCTGTGAGGTATATATGGAGGTGAGAAGGAGCTGAAGCCTCCAAAGACCCTTTCCCATGTCCTCACTAACTGCTTCCCTATTGTCTCACTAACACCGGAGAGTAGTTCAGCATGCTCTAAAGACAGATCCTCTTTATCCACACCACACTACATTCTCACAACATATACACCTTTTTCCCAAAATTAAAATTTCAAATGGCGCACATACACTAAGCCTCGGAGTCCCTGCCTCGGGGACCAAAATTCCCACAGGAGGACTCCTTCTGGCTGCCGACCTGAGAGGTGTCTTGATAACTCCTCGAACCTCTTTCTTCTCAATTTCTGCAACATTCGCGGTCTTCGCTCTAATTTTCATTCTGTGGAACATCATCTCCTCCTCTAAACCTCACCTTCTTCCTTATCGAAACACAGGTTTCTGAGGTTACTGACAGCAATCTCTACTCTGTTCCTCCTACTATCTCTATCCTAAATTTCAATCCAAAGCTGGATGTTGCGCCTACGTGCGCAACGACATCACTTGCTCGTGCCCACGACCTTGACTCTTCTGAATTTTCCACCATCTGGTTAAGACTTCACTGTCATTCTATTACTAAATACATCTGTGCTGTTTATCTCACCTAACTCTACCAACTATGTAAAATTCTTTGACTATTTGAATTCTAAAGTGGAGCACATCTTGACCCACTCCTTCGCTGAAATCTCCATCCTAGGAGATTTCAATGTTCACCACCAGCTTTGGCTTTCATCCTCTTCACTGACCATCCTGGTGAACAAGCCTACAACTTTGCTATCCTCAACGACCTAGAGCAGTTGGTCCAGCACCCTACACGTATTCCTGACCGCCTTGGAGATCGGCCCAACATTCTAGACCTCTTCCTTACCTCAAACCCTTCTGCTTATTCTGTCAAACTGTTCTTCCGTTGGGCTCCTCCGATCACAATCTTATTTCTGCATCCTGTCCTATCGCTCCTGTACACCCTCTGGACCCACCGAAGAGGCGATGCTTCTGGCATTTTGCTTCAGCTCGGTGGGACGACCTGAGGATGTACTTTCCGATTTCCCGTGGAATGATTATTGCTTCCAGGATAGAGACCCTCTGTGTGTGCTCAGCGCATCACAGAGGTGATTGTCTCTGGAATGGAGGCATACATTCCTCGTTCTTTCTCTACCTCACGCTAAAAAGCCTTGGTTTAATCACGCTTGTTCTCGTGCTGTCAATGATAGAGAGGTAGCTCACAAAAGATACCAGAGCCTTCAAACTAATGCTAATTATGAACTTTACATTTCTGCCCGAAATCGTGCCAAATCTATTCTCCGACTAACCAAAAATTCTTTCATTAATAGAAAATGTCAAAACCTTGCTTTCTCTAACTCTTCCCGTGACTTCTGGCATCTAGCCAAAAACATCTCCTCCAACTTCACTTCTTCATCTTTCCTCCACTCAGTCCTGACGGCAACACTGCCGTCTCATCTATCTCTAAGGCTGAACTCTTCTCTCAAACCTTTTCTATAAACTCCACTCTGGACGATTCTGGGCATATTCCTCCTACTCATCCCCCCTCTGACTCCTTTATGCCTGTTATAAAGATTCTTCAAAATGATGTTTTCTATGCCCTCTCTGGCCTCAATCCTCAGATGCCTTATGGACCTGATGGAGTGCCTCCTATTGTCCTTAAAAACTGTGACTCCGTGCTGTCACCCTGCCTGGTCAAACTCTTTCGCCTCTGCCTGTCAACATCTACCTTTCCTTCTTGCTGGAAGTATGCCTTCATACAGCCTGTACCTAAGAAGGGTGACCGCTCCAATCCCTCAAACTACCGTCCTATTGCTTTACTTTCTTGTCTATCTAAAGCTTTTGAATCAATCCTTAACCGGAAGATTCAAAAGCACCTTTCCACTTCTGACCTTCTATCTGATCGCCAGTATGGGTTCCACAAGGGGCGTTCTACTGGTGATCTCCTAGCCTTCTTAACTGACTCTTGGTCATCCTCTCTTAGACGTTTCGGTGAAACTTTTGCTATTGCGCTGGACATATCAAAAGCTTTTGATAGGGTCTGGCACAAATCTTTGCTTTCTAAACTACCCTCTTACGGTTTCTATCCTTCTATCTGTTCCTTTATCTCCAGGTTCCTATCTGACCGTTTTATTTCTGCCGTGGTAGACGGTCACTGTTCTTCCCTAAATCTATTAACAGTGGTGTCCCACAGGGTTCTGTCCTATCTCCCACTCTTTTTCTGTTGTTCATTGATGATCTTCTTCCAAAACGAACTGTCCTATCCATTCCTACGCCGATGATTCCACTCTGCATTATTCAACTTCTTTTAATAGAAGACCCACCCTTCAGGAACTTAACGACTCAAGGCTGGAGGCTGCAGAACGCTTAGTCTCAGACCTTACTATTATTTCCGATTGGGGCAAGAAGAACCTGGTGTCCTTCAACGCCTCAAAACACAGTTTCTCCACCTATCCACTGACACAATCTTCCAAACAACTATCCCCTATTCTTTGACAACACCCAGCTATCACCTTCCTCAACACTAAACATCCTCGGTCTATCCTTAACTCAAAATCTCAACTGAAACTTCATATCTCATCTCTTACTAAATCAGCTTCCTCGAGGCTGGGCGTTCTGTACCGTCTCCGCCAGTTCTTCTCCCCTGCACAGTTGCTGTCCATATACAGGGCCTTGTCCGCCCTCGTATGGAGTATGCATCTCATGTGGGGGCTCCACCACACAGCTCTTCTGGACAGAGTGGAGGCAAAGGCTCTTCGTCTCATCAGTTCTCCTCCTCATACTGATAGTCTTCACCTCTTAAATTCCGCCGCAATGTTGCCTCTCTTCTATCTTCTATCGATATTTCCACGCTGACTGCTCTTCTGAACTTGCTAACTGCATGCCTCCCTCCGACTTTCTACTCATGCTCATCCCTATACTGTCCAAACCCTTATGTAAGAGTTAACCAGCATCTTCACTCTTTCATCCTCACGCTGGTAAACTCTGGAACAATCTTCCTTCATCTGTATTTCCTCCTGCCTACGACTTGAACTCTTTCAAGAGGAGGGCATCAGGACACCTTCCTCCCGAAACTGACCCATCTTTCGGCCACCTCTTTGATTCTTTTTAGAGCAGCGAGTAGCGGGCTTTTTTATTAATGTTTACTTTTGTGCCCTTGAGCTGTCTCCTTTATATATATATATATATATATATATATATATATATATATATATATATATATATATATATATATATATATATATATATATATATATATATATATATATATATATATATATATATATATATATATATATATATATATATATATATATATATATCTATATATATATATATATATATATATATATATATATATATATATATATATATATATATATATATATATATATATATATTCATAATACGACTGCATGGTGTTATGAATTGCTTGGGATTTGAGGGAGAAACTACTACTCTATAAACCTTTCAATTTACTTGGCAACGTGGCTTATGAGATGGTGCCGCACCATTCACCCTTCCGCCACCACGGAAGACTCACGTAGGTCTCACTCTCGCGTCCTGCACAGCGAAGCAAAATATATTATATATATCGTAAATAAGAGGGAGAGAGAGGGGTGATGGTAGCGAGCTGCTCTGAGGAGAGTAATGGGGGTTATGTGGCAGTAGCGCGGGTCAGGGGAGCCGTGCCTAAAGGCTCAGGTTAGATTCGGTAGAATATAACTGCATGCTACCCCCCCACCCCCCCAGCCGCGACCCAGCCGCACACGACTATCTACTCTTGCTCAATCTTATTCTGTCCAAATTCCTTTTGCAAGAGTTAACCAGCATCTTCTTTATTTTACTCCTTCCGCTGGTAAACTTTGGAACAACCGTCCTTGTCTCTATTTCCTCCCGCCTACCATATGGCCTCTTTCAAGAGAAGAGCATCTTTTTCCCGAAACTGACCTCTCTTTTGACCTTTTATTCTGTTTCCTTTTATCGGAGCAGCGTCTAGATGTTTTTTTAGTTTTATTGCCTTAGCTGTCTTACTTTGCTGTAAACAAATCAAACTTTTAGGAATATTAGTGGCAAGGCAGATTTTCTTCCTATAGGAAATACCAATTGAGGATATAGGTAACGTTAATCCTGCAGCGGGCAACGTTAATCCTGCAGCGGGCAACGTTAACACTGTAGTGTCAGCAGTTTGTCTTCGTTGCCTCTTGTGGCCTCTCAGGCCAGTTCACGCCCGTCTTATATCTAGTTTTGACGTACTCGCTCGCATTATGGTTGTCCCCAAAGAATATACGGACTTAAATTTATTCAGTGGTTGTTTATCCCATC
Organism: Eriocheir sinensis; assembly: GCF_024679095.1. Lineage (NCBI taxonomy): Eukaryota > Metazoa > Arthropoda > Malacostraca > Decapoda > Varunidae > Eriocheir > Eriocheir sinensis. The sequence continues at coordinate 11,804,895 of NC_066558.1, read as the reverse complement.
ACTGCAAACACAGACAACATGCTGAACAACATGGCGCAGTGAGTAGGATCTTTGGGAGAAAAAGCGACAATAAATATACGTAGCCGGTTGACGCCACTGCCCTGTCCCTGCCCGCGTTCCGGTCTTGACCCCACTGAAGCCTCTCCAGGCCTTACCAGTAACAGTGTTGCGTTGTGTGGTGCCTCCTGCATGCCTCAGGGTTTTGGAGGTTGTCACTAAGCATTAGTTATCGTTTCCTGTTAAGATGACAAGATAACCTCCAGCCGCTGCCTCGTTAGCTCAGCTTACCTTTGTGTAGCTCTTTACATTTTTCATGCGGTCCATAGCTAATGAAACGCCGCCACTGTATATCGTCAAATAACGCAGTATAAGTGAAACCTATATGGGCAGCCGCGGTTATCGAGAACAAATTCCGTGGTGGAGTAACTGTCACCCTGCCCGCCACCCCCACCGCAGCCTTGCTCGCCGGGTCTGTGACAACTGGCCACGGCCACCTGGCCGCAGACTAACTGACCGCGAGAAACTGGCCGCGGCCTGCTGCCCGACAAATTTAGCAATAAGACTAGTCGCCACGGCCAACTCGCCGCCATATGGAACTTTTTGTTGGTGATGGATACAATTGTGTTTGATAAAACAAGAGGGTTAAAATTTCTTTATGGAGTGCTTTATTGGAATAAAGAAATATAAGATATTTATGGAAAAATGCTAATATTTCAAAATTACTTTATTAAGTAACGAGAAAAAAATATAAGATGCAACTGCAAAAATCTACGAAAAGTTATTGGCAAGTCCCCTAAGATACTCAACATAATTTCGACCCTCAAATTCTTTTTTTTTTTTTTTTACAACAAAGGAGGCAGCTCAAGGGCACACAAAAAAAGAAAACAATAATAAAAAAAAAGCCCGCTACTCGCTGCTCCTAAAGTAAAACAAAAGAGGTGACCGAAAGGAAGATCAAATACAGGAGGAGAGGTGTCCTGATACCCTCCTCTTGAAAGAGTTCAAGTCGTAGGCAGGAGGAAATACAGATGAAGGAAGATTGTTCCAGAGTTTACCAGCGTGAGGGATGAAAGAGTGAAGATGCTGGTTAACTCTTGCATAAGGGGTTTGGACAGTATAGGGATGAGCATGAGTAGAAAGTCGAGTGCAGCGGCCGCGGAGGGGGAGGCATGCAGTTAGCAAGTTCAGAAGAGCAGTCAGCGTGGAAATATCGATAGAAGATAGAAAGAGAGGCAACATTGCGGCGGAATTTAAGAGGAAGAAGACTAACAGTATGAGGAGAGCTGATGAGACGAAGAGCCTTAGCCTCCACTCTGTCCAGAAGAGCTGTGTGAGTGGAGCCCCCCCACACGAGATGCATACTCCATACGAGGGCGGACAAGGCCCCTGTATATGGACAGCAACTGTGCAGGGGAGAAAAACTGGCGGAGACGGTACAGAACGCCCAGCCTCGAGGAAGCTGATTTAGTAAGAGATGAGATATGAAGTTTCCAGTTGAGATTTTGAGTTAAGGATAGACCGAGGATGTTTAGTGTTGAGGAAGGTGATAGCTGGGTGTTGTCAAAGAATAGGGGATAGTTGTTTGGAAGATTGTGTCGAGTGGAAAGGTGGAGAAACTGTGTTTTTGAGGCGTTGAAGGACACCAGGTTCTTCTTGCCCCAATCGGAAATAATAGTAAGGTCTGAGGCTAAGCGTTCTGCAGCCTCCAGCCTTGAGTCGTTAAGTTCCTGAAGGGTGGGTCTTCTATTAAAAGAAGTTGAGTAATGCAGAGTGGAATCATCGGCGTAGGAATGGATAGGACAGTTCGTTTTGGAAAGAAGATCATCAATGAACAACATAAAAAGAGTGGGAGATAGGACAGAACCCTGTGGGACACCACTGTTAATAGATTTAGGGGAAGAACAGTGACCGTCTACCATGGCAGAAATAGAACGGTCAGAAAGGAAACTGGAGATAAAGGTACAGAGAGAAGGATAGAAACCGTAGGAGGGTAGTTTAGAAAGCAAAGATTTGTGCCAGACCCTATCAAAAGCTTTTGATATGTCCAGCGCAATAGCAAAAGTCTCACCGAAACGGCTAAGAGAGGATGACCAAGAGTCAGTTAAGAAGGCTAGGAGATCACCAGTAGAACGCCTCTTGCGGAACCCATACTGGCGATCAGATAGATGGTCAGAAGTGGAAATGTGCTTTTGAATCTTCCGGTTAAGGATTGATTCAAAAGCTTTAGATAGATAAGAAAGTAAAACTATAGGACGGTAGTTTGAGGGATTGGAGCGGTCACCCTTCTTAGGCACAGGCTGTATGAAGGCATACTTCCAGCAAGAAGGAAAGGTGGATGTTGACAGGCAGAGGCGAAAGAGTTTGACCAGGCAGGGTGACAGCACGGAGGCACAGTTTTTAAGGACAATAGGAGGCACTTCATCAGGTCCATAAGCCTTCTGAGGATTGAGGCCAGAGAGGGCATAGAAAACATCATTTTGAAGAATCTTTATAACAGGCATAAAGGAGTCAGAGGGGGGATGAGTAGGAGGAATATGCCCAGAATCGTCCAGAGTGGAGTTTTTAGAAAAAGTTTGAGAGAAGAGTTCAGCCTTAGAGATAGATGAGACGGCAGTGTTGCCGTCAGGACTGCGGAGTGGAGGGAAAGATGAAGAAGTGAAGTTGGAGGAGATGTTTTTGGCTAGATGCCAGAAGTCACGGGAAGAGTTAGAGAAAGCAAGGTTTTGACATTTTCTATTAATAAAATAATTTTTGGTTAGTCGGAGAATAGATTTGGCACGATTTCGGGCAGAAATGTAAAGTTCATAATTAGCATTAGTTTGAAGGCTCTGGTACCTTTTGTGAGCTACTTCTCTATCATTGACAGCACGAGAACAAGCGTGATTAAACCAAGGATTTTTAGCGTGAGGAGTAGAGAAAGAACGAGGAATGTATGCCTCCATTCCAGAGACAATCAACTCTGTGATGCGCTGAGCACACACAGAGGGGTCTCTATCCTGGAAGCAATAATCATTCCACGGGAAATCGGAAAAGTATATCCTCAGATCGTCCCACCGAGCTGAAGCAAAATGCCAGAAGCATCGCCTCTTCGGTGGGTCCAGAGGGTGTACAGGAGCGATAGGACAGGATGCAGAAATAAGATTGTGATCGGAGGAGCCCAACGGAGAGAACAGTTTGACAGAATAAGCAGAAGGGTTTGAGGTAAGGAAGAGGTCTAGAATGTTGGGCCGATCTCCAAGACGGTCGGGAATACGTGTAGGGTGCTGGACCAACTGCTCTAGGTCGTTGAGGATAGCAAAGCTGTAGGCTTGTTCACTGACAATTGCCTTGATTCTCTCATCTACTTGTCTGCATTTCTTCAACTTGACTGGTGGATCTTGCCCTGTGATCAGCTGCTCGAAATATAAGTCTCTTCCACGTCAGACTTTTTTTTCAAACAATCAATAAATTTCCAAACAGTAGGATGTTGCATTCCAAGTTCATTTTGCAGTCTTCCATGAGCATCTTCTGCGTTATTTTTTGTCCTGTCTTCGTCATTTAAGGAGAGTTCATAAACGTTCAACATTTCCTGTGGAAAAAGTAGAGCACGTCTGCCATTACCCCTTCTTTTTCTTCTGCCAACACAGGTGTCCTCAAACCAATCATGAAGCACTTGAAGCTCATCTGGTGGCTTCAGTTACATATTCCATGGGAACAAAATTTAATGCCAGGGTCTGTTTTTATTTTTTTTTCCTACCTCTCCCAACACACAGTCGTTTTTATCACAACAATCATAGAGCTGTCACAGACTTATCGAGGTCACCTCCCGATTGTTTTTAATAAAAATAAAAATGCGGGTTAACGGAGGAGGTTAATGGGTCCTTTAAGGGTTGCCAAATATCATAATGATTAAAAATTAAGAGAGTCGTATCTTAGAAATCCGACCTCAGTCAGTCATCAAGAGATTCGTGTCTTATTAACACAATCACAGATGTGTCTGCGGCGGTCAGTTGGCCGCGGCGAATTGGTCGGAGGCTAGGTGGCCGCGGCCAGTTGCCACAGTCCCTTGCCCGCCACCTTACCAAACCGTCACCGAATCTTCGTCTTCCCGTGAACTACCACTCCCTCCTTCCTTGGTCTTTGTCCCGCCAGCGATGGCCACTACCTAAGCTCTTGCAGTGGATGGACGGCAAGTAGACCCGGGGCCGCGAGGAAGAGAGGGTACGTACTAAGGAAGAGGCAGCACAACACCGCGAGGAAGAGCGGGTGCGTCCAGAAGAGGAGGAAGTGCAACCCCGCCTTCTCCCGTGTCGGGAGGAAGACACAACTTTTGGAGGCATTGCTTGCAAGTGTCTTGCTGAAACGCTCCTCCTTCCCTCCTCATGATACCACCAAGCCAGAGAAGAGGCATACGCCACAGCATGGCGCCACTGATTCAGCATTGTGGGCATATGTCAAGGCCTTTGTCAACCCCCCACAGCCCCCCACGTGACGGGACATTCCTATGCATCCGTAAGTTGAGGCGTCGATGGGAGGATTACGCCACCATGGTCGACCTGGTGAGAATTGTCCTGTTAATGGCGTGCTTGTCGTCAGAAACACAGCGGATTCTAGAGTACACGCTTCAGGTTCCTTCCAGATTCATCACATCCTGTGGAAGAGGTGCTCGACCTTCTGCAGAAGCACGTTAGGGATCGGAGCTAGGAAGCCCTCCGTCGACGCACCTTCTCCAACTGTAACATACCGAGAGTTAGGGCTTCGACGACTCCCTTGCACGTCTAAAGAGTCTGTCGGAATAGATTGACGTGCGTGCATAACAGAATGCACGCTGCAAGAAGACCTGGATGACGCCCATGCCGGAACGGAACGGACAGTTGTTGCAGCGACTCATTTCCATTGACGCTTGCTGCACGCTTCAGGAAGCAGTGACGGTGCGTTGGTCTTGTGATGCCACCAAGTCTGCGACCATACGGGCCCTGCCCGCCTCCTGCTCTTTGAGGACTCGCATAGTACAAGAGGGGAAAAAAGCGGCCCATACGACGGTTGCTGACGCACGCAGTACCACACTCCGACCCAACACTGCATACAGGAGCTGTGCCGCGCAGCACGGGCAAAACCAGTAACGGTAAGCTCTGAGGGGCTTGAACCCTCGCGGGCTGTATGCCAAAGGCTGGCCCGCATAAGCTATTCCGCCGTAGCGACCTGCTTCGGGTGTGGTCCTGAAGAGCACAGGTCACACATCATCAAATGCCCTGCAAAAGGGTCTCAGTGCAACGTTTGTCGTCACTTCAGGCACTACGAAAGGTTCAGCAACCAACACAACCCCACGCATCCACTCCTTGGAGTAGGTACGAAGACACCTACCGAACGGGCGCAAGCCACTCCCGGTGAGGTATATATGGGAAGTGAGGAGGGTGCTGAAGCCCTCCAAAGACCCTTCCCATTACCTCACTAAACGTTTCCCTATTATCTCATCTACACCAGAGAGTAGTTCAGCATGCTATTTAAAGACAGATCCTCATCTATCCATACCGCACTACATTCAGACAACACACACACCTTTTCCCAAAATTCAAAATTCAAATTGGCGTTCAACAACAGTGCCTCGGAATCCCCGCTAAGGGGGGGGGGGACACAAATTCCCCCAGGGAGGACTCCCCTTCCGGCTGCCGATCTGAGAGGTGCCTTGATAACTCCTCGAGCCTTTTTCTTCTCAATTTCTGCAACATTCGCGGTCTTCGTTCTAATTTTCATTCTGTGAAACACCATTTCTCCTCCTCTAAACCTCACCTTCTCTTCCTCACCGAAACACAGGTTTCTGAAGCTACTGACAGCAATCTCTATTCTGTTCCCTCCTACTATCTCTATCCTAAATTTGAATCCAAAGCTGGATGTTGCGTCTACGTGCGCAACGACATCACTTGTTCTCGTGCCCACGACCTATCAAAGCAGATACTAGTATCTGGCATGCCGGCACCAGAGTGTGTGAGTCGAGGGGCGGAGCGCCTTGGTGACTCCACCCTGAGCCGCACCGAGGCCACTTCACCTCCACCAAGCCCAACCAGGTCAGAACTGCTTGCTCTCCACAACTACACGTTCTCGTTGGAGGCAAAGCAGCACTTCCTGAAGGTGTACCCGGATCTACTGGTGACGAAGGAGGACCTAAAACCGACACCATTGAAGGCGGTGGCGGGTCCCCCGATGGAAATCCACCTGCATGATGACTCAGAGTCATTTGCGATACACACTCCTCGGCTTATTCTCTCGCCTTCAGGGAAGCCGTCATGAAAGAACTGGGTTATATGATGGCTCAATGCATCATCGCCCCCGCTGGCGACGACTCATTCCCTTGGTGTCACCTAATGGCTGAGGCCAAGCTTAACGGTGGGGTACGCATCGCCGCCGACCTGTCAAAACTCAAAAGCCAGGTGTCCCATATACCTCACCTTTCACCCACACCCTTTACAGCCATACAGAGTATGGAGCCGAGTGCATGGTTTTCATTACGATCGACACCCTTTGGAGGAACTGGCAAATTCCGCTGGCAGAGGAAGACCAGTCACTCACCACCTGTATGAAGCCTTACGGACGCTTTCGCTATTGCCGTGGCCCCATGGGTTTTGTGGCCACGGACCACGCCTTCTATTTACGAAGAGACACGACACTGAGAGGCTTGACCAACTGCATGAAGGTAGTAGACAACCTGCTGCTCTCCGACAAAGGCTATCTCACGCACCTCCACCACAACGACGAGGGGATGATATCGCTGCCGAATCGGAGAAAGTGAGAACCGTAGCGGACTTTGCCACACTTGCAACCCCACTTTACCGCTCCCTCTCTGATTAGCCAGAAGAGGACATTCACATGGACTCTTGACCACAATCGGGCCTTTCATAAGGTGAACGAGGCTCTATCAAGTCCACCTTCTCTCGCTAAGTTACACCCAGTACTCCCCACAATCATGCAGATGGATGCCTCACGCCAGTGCAGTGTTTGTTACGCCCTCCTGCAGGACCAAGGCGGAGGAAAGTTCCGGCTGGTCCAGCGCGACTCGCCTTTTCTTACTGATACCGTGAATCGTTACGCCACCATTGGGCTTAAGGAGCTGGCAGGGGCATGAGCCATGTCAAAAAGCAAGTTTTACCTGAACGACCTCCGACACGTGGACCTCATCATGGACTATAGGCCCTTGGTGCCGATCCTGAATAGCTAGACACTCTCCGCTAACGAGAATCAGCGCCTCCAGCGACTGAAGGAGAATATCTCGGCATTCGTCTTGACGGCTGTGTGGCGTGCGTCCAAGGAGTTGTGCTCTTTCCCGCTCGCCAGTCAGCCACCCAACTCAACTCCGGTGGACGAAATGCTAGGCACGCAGGCCGGTCTTTCCGTCAGCAGTGGCGTTAAACTGCAGACCGTAGACTACGTCGCCCGCTCCCAGCCTTTGTCAGCCCTTTATGAGGATCTGGTACTTGAGAAGCTACGGTACGTGGCCAGCGACGGCCCTTCCTATACACCATGCTAATGAAAACCGTAAGAGCTGGATTAACTCCATAACGCACTACCCATATACTGGAAAATACGGCAGAACGTCTACATAGATGGGTAACTCGTCTTGTACACTGCTCCTGTGACCCTCCATGCAACTCTGTCGCTATGTGTGACTTATTTTATGCTTTTCTTGTTCCCAGGAGGAACACTGCAATCAGTTAGGCAATAACATTTTATGGAATAGTTAAATGAAGTAATAAGAAGTGAGAAGCATTATCTTAGTATTCATTTAATATCAGAATGGGGGTAAGCATTGGTTTGATGTTTACAGGTTCATGTTACACTACCTGGAAATTGAGCTCCTCGCGGTTCATGTCACAAGCCCACAGAATATTACTCCGTTTTCGGAAGCACATCCTCAGGGTTGGAACTTTCCTGTGAAGTAACAACGAAAGTTAGATAGTTGGATACATGGACTAACTGAACACTTAATCGATACTAATATATATATATATATATATATATATATATATATATATATATATATATATATATATATATATATATATATATATATATATATATATATATATATATATATATATGGCTGCTGAAGTGATAGCGTACTGGATTCCACATTCGCCGCGTGATGGACGACGGGTTCGAACTTCACGCTACCACTCGGATTTTTCAGTCACCGCCGAGTGGCTTAAAACTACCCACATGCTGTCATGAAGGCTACCCATCAACCCCGGACTCAGAGGAAGACGTCCAATCGAATCAAGAACTAGTTCCTGGGGGCAGCATGAGCCAATGCAAGATGGCGCCACTATAAACACTCGCCTGCGCCAGAACGGGCTGGGCCGACCCATCAGGCCACCTGGAAAGAAGCCTTGGGCCGACCATCAGGCCTCACTGGGAAAGATGCCTACTACACACAGGCACAAACGTAAAAAATAAAATAAAAAAAAAATATGCTTCTCGAAGTGATGGCGTACTGGACCCATTCGCCGCGTGATGGACGACGGGTTCGAATCCTCACGCTACCACTCAGTTTTCAATCTACGCCAGTGGCAAAACTACCAGCTGCTGTCATGAGGCCACCCATCAACCCCGGACTCTAGAGGAAGCCGTCCAAGCGAATCAAGAACGAGTTCGGGGGCAGCATGAGCCAATGCAAGATGGCGCCACTATAAGCACTCGCCTGCGCCAGAACGGGCTGGGCCGACCATCAGGCCCCACCTGGAAGGAAAAACCTTGGGCCGACCCTCAGGCCCCACTGGAAGGTACCTACAAAGCAATAGGCAACAAACAAAAAAAAATAAAAAAATAAAAAAAAAAAAAAAAAAAAATATATATATATATATATATATATATATATATATATATATATATATATATATATATATATATATATATATATATATTTTTTTTTTTTCTTTTACAACAAAAAGAGACAGCTCAGAGCACAAAAAATGGAAACAATATGCCAAAAAAAGTCATGCTCGCTGCTCCTAAAAAAGAATAAAAAGAGGTACGAAAGAGAGGTCAATTTTTTTTTTTTTTTCACAACAAAGAGACAGCTCAAGAGCACAAAAAATGGAAAATAATAATAATAAAAAGCCCGCTGCTCGCTGCTCCTAAAAGAATAAAGAGGTAATAAAGAGAGGTCACTGGATGAGAGAAACCTGACACCCTTCCTCTTGAAAGAGCTGAAGTCAGGTAGGAAATACAGATGAAGGAAGATTGTTCCAGAGTTTACCAGCGAGGATGAAAGAGTGAGATGCTGTTAACTCATGGGTTTGGATAGTATAGGAAGGAAGGAGTTGAAAAGTCAAAGTAGTAAATAAGTGGGACTTGGGAAGGCAGTTGTGTCTAGAAGAGCAGTCATGGAAATATTGATAAAGATAGAAGAAGAGGCAAATATCGCGACGGAATTTAAGAGGTAGAAGACCATCCGTAGGAGGAGGAGAGCTGATGAAACGAAGACCCTAGACTCACTCATCCAACAGAAGACCCTTAGACTCCACTCTGTCAGAAGAGCTGGCGATGAAGCCCCCCCACGTGAATGCATACTCCATACAAGGGCGGACAAGGCCCCTGTATATGGATAGCAACTGCATGGGAGAAGAACTGGCGGAGACGATAGAACGCCCAACCTCGAGAGCAGATTTAGTGAAGAGGAATGTAGAAAGTTCAGTTGAGATTTTGGAATGAGATGAACCACAAAGAATTTTTAGTGTTGAAGATGGTGATGGCGCTTCAGAGTGTTGTCGAAGAATGAGATAGAGTGTTTGGAAGATTGTGTCGAGTTGATAGGTGGAGAAATTGAGTTTTTGAAGTTGAAGGACAATAGGTGTCCTGATACATCGTGAAAGATATGGAAGTCGGCAGTAGGAGCCACAGATGAAGGAAGATTGTTCCAGAGTTTACCAGCGTGAGGGATGAAAGAGTGAAGATGCTGGTTAACTCTGCATAAGGGGTTTGACAGTATAGGAATGGAGAATGAGTTGAAAGTCGGGTGTAGCGGGCCAGTGATTTGGGGAGGCATGCAGTTAGCAAGTTCAGAAGAGCAGTCAGCGTGGAAATATTGATAAAAGATAAGAAGAGGCAACATCGCGACGGAATTTAAGAGGAAGATCATCCGTAGGAGGAGGAGAGCTGATGAAACGAAGACTTAGACTCCACTCCGTCCAGGAAGAGCTGTGTGAGTAGTTCTTAACACGTGAGATGCATACTCCACAAGGCGGACAAGGCCCTGTATATGGATAGCAATCAGCATGGGAGAAGAACTGGCGGAGACGATACAGAATGCCCAACCTCGAGGGAAGCAGATTTAGTGGGAGAGAGGAGATGAAAACTCCAGTTGAGATTTTGAGTTAAGGATAGACTGAATTTTTTAGTGCTAAGATGGTGATAGCTGAGGTTGTCGAAGAATAGGGGATAGGTGTTTGGAAGATTTGTGTCGTGTTGATTGGTGGAGAAATTGAGTTTTTGAGGGATTGAAGGACACTAGGTTCCTTCTGCCCCAATCGGAAATGATATGTCTGAAAGGTTTGCAGCCTCCAGTCTGGAGTCGCAGCCCTGTTATAATGGTGTTCTATTGAAAGAAGTTGAATAATGCAGAGGGAATCGTTTATGTATTAGGGTGAGCAGTACAGTTTTTATGGAAAGCAAAGAGCATTATGACATAATTGGGAGGGAAGAGGGTGTAGCAACTGCGCAGATAACTGAAGTGACGATACAGAACGCCCAACCTCGAGGAAGCAGATTGAGGAGAGAGGAGATGTGGTTCCATGAGATTTTGAGTTAAGGACAGACTGAGAATTCTTGTGAAAAGGAAGATGGTGACAGCTGGAGTGTTGTCGTGAAGAATAGGGGACAGGGTGTTTAAAGATTGTGTCGAGTTGATAGGTGGAGAAATTGAGTTTTGAGGGATTGAAGGACATGTTGTTCCCTTCGCCCAATCGGAAATGATAATAAAGGTCTGATGTTGTTGCCCCAGGCAGCCTCCAGTCTGAGTCGTATTTCCTGTTACAATGGTGTTCTATTGAAAAGAAGTTGAATACGCAGAGTGGAATCGTCGGCGTAATAGGGACAGGACAGTTTGTTATGGAAAAAGAAGATCATTGATGAATAACATGGGGAGGGTGACAGATAGTATTCTCTTATCACCACTGTTGATAGGTTTAGGGAAGAACAGTGACTGCCCACTACCGCAGAGATAGAACGCCGAAAGGAAATGAGATAAAAGAACAGAGAGGGATAGAATCTGGAATGAGGCTTAGAAAGTAAAGACTCAGCCAGACCTCTTTATTGGTTTTTCTGGACACATCTAGCGCAACAGAAAGTTTAATGAAACGGCTAAGAGGACGACCAAGAGTCATTTAAGATAAAGATGATCGTGCTGAAGTAGAACGTCTTGGTGGAACCCATACTATGATCAGATAGAAGGTTGAGGAAAGGTGCTTTGAATCCTTCCGTTGGCGATTGATCTGCACGATAGACAGGAAAAAGTCATAGGGCGGTAGTCGAGGGATTGAACGTCACCCTCTTAGTACAGGCTGTATTAAAGGCTTACTCAGTTATATATATATATATATATATATATATATATATATATATATATATATATATATATATATATATATATATATATATATATATATATATATATATATATATATATATATATATATATATATATATATATATATATATATATATATATATATATATATATATATATATATATATATATCGTGGAACACCACTGTTGATAGGTTTAGGAAGAACAGTGACCGTCTACCACCGCAGAGATAGAACGGCCGAAAGGAAACTAGAGATAAAAGAACAGAGAGAGGGATAGAACTGAATGAGGCAGTTTAGAAAGAAGACTTGTGCCAGACTCTATCGGCTGCTTTTGACATGCTCCTCCATGCAACAGAAAGTTTCATCGAAACGGCTAAGAGAGGACGACCAAGAGTCATTTAAGAGAGCAAGATGATCGCCAGTAGAACGCCCCTTGCGGAACCCATGCTTGCGATCAGATAGAAGGTTGAAAGTGGAAAGGTGCTTTTGAATCTTCCGGTTAAGGATTGATTCAAAGCTTGACAGATGCTGGTGGAAAGTAAAGCTAGGGCGGTAGTTTGAGGATTGAACGGCTACCCTCTTAGGCACAGGCTGTACAAAGGCTTACTTCCAGCAGGGGTGAAAGGTATGTTGATATATATATATATATATATATATATATATATATATATATATATATATATATATATATATATATATATATATATATATATATATATATATATATATATATATATATATATATATATATATATATATATATATATATATATATATATATATATATATATATGAAAAAGTTAGATAATGCAGAGTGGAATCGTCGGCGTATTGAAGTGGACAGGACGGTTTGTTATGGAAAGAAGATCATTGATGAATAACAGGAAGAGAGTGGAGGTGATAGGACAGAGCCGTGGAACACCACTGTTGATAGGTTTAGGGGGAAGAACAGTGACGGAAATCTACCCTGCAGAGATAGAACGGCCGGAAAGGAAACTAGAGATAAAGAGCAGAGGAGGATGGGGAATCCAGTAAGGGCAGTTTAGAAAGCTAAAGACTGTGCAGACTCTATCAGAGAGCTTTCGACATATCTAGCGCAACAGAGAAAGTTTCATCAAAACAGCTAAGAGAGGACGACAAGAGTCATTTAAGAAACCAAGATGATCGCCAGTAGAACGCCCCTTACCCGGAACCCATGCTTGCGATCAGATGAAGGTTGAAGAATGGAAAGTGCTTTTGAATCTTCCGGTTAAGGATTGATTCAAAAGCTTTAGACGTGAACAGGAGAGAAGTAAAGAAGCTATGGGCGGTAGTTTGAGAGTTGGAACGGTCACCCTTCTTAGAAGCTGGGCATACAAAGGAAGCACTTCCAGCAGGAAGGGAAAGGTGAATGTTGATATATATATATATATATATATATATATATATATATATATATATATATATATATATATATATATATATATATATATATATATATATATATATATATATATATATATATATATATATATATATATATATATATATATATATATATATATATATATATATATATATATATATATATATATATATATATATATATATATATATATATATATAAGGTTAAAAGGTGTCCTGCTCACACTCGTGACTGGTTGATACACTTTAACGCCTATGACACACACTGTGGGTATATACATCGAGGAACTGTCTTTAAACAACAACAAAAAAACTCAAAAACACCACTGTGCCAGGAGTCGAACCCGTGCTTTCTGAACAGAAGTCTGGGCAGCATATCAACACCGCCACCGATGAACTGAAAGACAACACGCTAAAAGCTACCTTATGCACCCAATCTGACGCCCAAGCCCCGCACGGGGCGAAAAGGTTAAGGTGTCCCGCTCACACTCGTGACTTGTTGGAAACTTTTAATCAGCCCCATATGACACACACTGTAGGTATATACATCGATGAACATGAGGCACTCAAGCAGATACTTGAGAGGCTAGCACAGGGGAGAGGGGCCAGGAAGAGGAAGAGGAAGGAAAATAGGACAGCCGAGCGCCACATGACCCAGCAAGCCTGTCACCCACTCAATCAGCCAGCCCCCTGGCAAGACATATTGAGCTGTTACATCAGGACTGCAGTGAAGAAAACCATCAGTTGCCATTACAGAAAATTACACAATTAAAAATTACATTATTGAGATGTTTGAGGCTCTCAGTGAAGCATGCCCAGCTTGATTATCCAGACTGAAGTTGACAATCATATCCAAGGCACTTGGTTGCATGTAAAGTGCAAAGTATGCCACTGTGACTCTCCAAAGACAGTCAGAGATGGCAAAGTTTCTGAAAATAATGTCAAACTTGTTGCTAATTTTTTGCAAACATGATGAGTATTCCAGGAGAGCAACCACCATCAACACCAAGCTCATGACAAGGAGTGTTTACTATGACCTCCAGAGCTATGTTTTAGATAATTTTTTTACTATTGAAAACTATTATAGACTAGAAAGACAAGCCAAGGCACCCCACAGACCATTGGAACGAGCAAAGAAAGCTTCTGCAGCTCAATAAGCTACAGGAAGCTTCTAAATACTTGCTAAGAACTTCGGTAGAGTGTGGAGAAGCGGCCTACCTCTGGTAAACAAAAACAAAAAAACATGAAACTTATGTACCGATGATCCCGAGGGTGAAGTAAGCTATTACCGCTAAAGGCTAGAAACATATTAATCTCCTACTTCTACGAGAGTTCAGCTACAACTACCATTTTCTCAGGGTTACATGACCACATAACAAAGATGACACCTATCAGATTCCATAAAGATAAGTCGAATGCTTTGTGAGATATGGAGTAATATGTAATGTTTTTTTTCAACGATAATTTTTCAAGATTCTACTTTTGGGCGTTTTAAAAATGAATCCCAAATTTATTTATTTACCAAACTGTACAATTTTTTCAACATTTGTTATTCAGCCTATTTCCTAACTCTTCCTCAGTCTGAAATGTAAGATCGAGAATTTCAAGTATTTTATTTTTAAGCTATAAAAAAAGTGAACCCCCTTTTTTATAAATATGTAAAAAAAAAAAAAAAAAAAAAATACAAGAAAATAAACTATAAAAATACAATTTTGTTCCTAGCATATTATTTGAAATATGTTTAATTTTAAAGTTAAGTGGAACTGCCTGTTGTTCCATACTGCGAAGTAGATAGCTTATACGTTATAATGTGGTTCAAAGGGGTGAGACTCTAAAATGAGGATGAAGATGATACTGAGCAGGAGTTTAGGAAGAAGAGAAGGACGACAACATGTAATATCAGGATATCCACACTGAAAGAAATAGGAAGTTTAACTTGTTATTATAGTACACTTGAGCTACTTACGAACCTGCAGGTGTGCAGCAGTGCACGTTTGATGTGGTCTTCGGTGAGGGGCACAGCGGAGCGTAACGTTAACCCATACACAGTTACGAAATAGCCTTTTTTGTTGGCAGAGTTCTGAACAGCCTCAAAATCCGTGGCCGGCCGAAGCCAGATGAATGACGAATCCTCAGCCATTTCTGAAAGGATAAAGACTGTCACTTAGGAGCCAAGTTAGAGTCTATTTGTATAAATTTACTACCTACATGTGCTCAGTAATCCCATGATGTTGTCACACATTGGTTATTATATAATCTATAAATGAACAGATTAGTGTCAAATAATCTCATTTTATCAATTCCCATCCTCTTGCTAACCATTCCCCACCATTAAAGTTGCCTGAAATGTAGTTTTCCTTGATATCTGATATCAATATAATTATGGTAGCTACACTATTGAGCCTGCTAGCACATAAATCTATCCCTTCTACAACCTTGCTTTATATAACACTCTTTATATGCTCATAATTTTCTCAGCCAATCAATAGGGGCATTTTTCGGGGGCATGTCGCCTCATCCACCTGACGAAGGCAGTCCCCACTGGCAAGTCTTCATACCCCCCCCCCACCCACCCACCCATCCTCAGGGCATGACGACGGGATATCGACTTCCTCGAGTCACGAACAACGTGGGTATCCTCTTGACCTCCTCTATTCGAGGTTGTCTCTTTGGGGGAGGCGGTAGCTGAGTCGGCAGAGTGACGGCGCCCGCGTTCAGGAGGACGCGATTCAACCGTCCGGCAATTACCACAAGCTGATTTTTCAGCCGCCGCCGAATGGCTTTTAACTACCCACATGCTGTCCAGAAGACCACCTAACAACCCGGACTCTAGATTCTAGGATTAAAGATGAGCTCCGGGAGGGCAGCATGAACCAATGCAAGATGGCCCCACTATAAACACTGCCAGAACGGGCTGGGCTGACCATCAGGCCCCACTGGGAGATGTGCCTGGGGCCGGACCATCAGGCCCCACCTGGAAGAAGCCACCGGCGCAATAGGCCGCGCAGACGTAAAAAAAAAATAAATAAATAAACAACTGGGTGAACAACAAGGCTGGCTTTTTAGGTCGCGTGTCACATATCCGGTTGCCTGGCGGTGAGATGAAGGATCCTGCAGGTCCAATTCGCTGAGAGTGATACAAAGTTATTCCAGCGATATTCCACAATTATGAGTAAGCACTTCTTACCAAGGGTATCAGCCTCCTCAAGTCGCTTTTCAGTGTCCATGTCGCATAGCCACAGCATTATATTAGGGAGGCGGTGGCTGAGTCGACAGAGTGACGGCACCGCGTTCAGAGGAAGCGAGTTCAATCTCCGTCCGGTGCCACCAAGCTGGGATTTTTCAGCCGCCGCCGAGTGGCTTAAACTACCCACATGCTGTCCAGAAGACCACCCTATCAACCGGACTCTAAATTCTAGGATTAAAGATGAGCCCGGAGGGCAGCATGAGCCAATGCAGAGCGGCGCCACTACAAAACACTCGCCTGCGCCAGAACGAGTTGGGGCCATGACCATCAGGCCCCACCGGAAGAAGCTCAGCGGCGCAATAGGCCGCGACGTTAAAAAAAAAGACAAAGGACAATAAGTGAACTGAAGACCTGAATCTTTTCCTTCAGCCCAGGTATCGAAAAATGATATTTACTCGTGGATGAGCGAGTCCTTAACACTGTAGGCTGAGAGCAATCCGGTGTAAAACTTCGTAAGGAGACTCACTGTTTTGGTACTATGCTACCAAAAATATGTACAATTTTCCAAATGTCAATGTCACACGCGTGAACAGATTATACTGAACTATTTCATCTAATAAACCTTGAAATACCTGCACCTTGTTCTTGGCCAGGGGAAGCCTGGAGTATCAAGGATCTGACTCCTCGTGCAGTGCCTCAAGAGCCATCACCAAAATTTCCAACAACTCCGCAAGAATTACTTCATCGTCGGCAAACAAAGGTAAGTGATCTTGGACTGCCAATATATGCTCCCCATCAACTCTGATCCACAACTGCTGGCAAGTACCCAGCCCATACAAGTGTATAAAAGTGCTGGGACAAGGATAAGGCCCTGGCTCACTTTCGCTTTGCTGCAGTAAAGTGGTGCAGCAGCTGGACACGCGTCCCTTACATTTCAGAGCACTCTCATCATCAGTACAGACTAGTCGGTAGACCAACAATCCTTAAGATTCTCGTATCGCAGGTGATCCTAGGAGTGCCTCGCAAAGGCACTGAATTAAACGACTTTAAAGATTTATATATGCTGCGGCATCCCAAGTTAAAACTCACGTCGGTGCACCACCAATAGAGGGTATAATAAGATACGATCAGTTGTCGACTTACCAGGCGTAAACCAGGGCTGTTCAGGTCTCTCCAGCTGCGAATTCGCATGGGCACAGATGGGCAAGTACCTTTTGCCTGGCACGCCGAGCAGCGTAAAACCGGTAGTTGCTGCAGTCTTGTCGGTCCCCTTTCTGCTCCCCTGATAGGGATGACCAGCCCTTCTTCGAGTCAGGAGAAATGGTATCAGATTCCATACTGCGCAGTCTAGACCGCATACAAGCTGCCTTGTATTCAGCCTTTAAAAAGTTTCGCATTTATGGTACAGACACCAGGTGCCTCTTCACATCTACACCTGGCCTCAGTCTCTCTGACGTCATCAAGATGATGTGCTTGCTTCGATGGGTAGATCAGCATCAACCATCAGCACCCCAGCAGCTGAAAGCGGCTCGCGAATCATCCGCTATGTACAAATCAGTCCATAGATCTCTATGCCCATCCATGTTCGGGCACGAGGCAACCGTCTACTGATCGGATGACTGAAAGGGAGGCTTATAGCGGAGCTACTACAGGGCTCGGTAGAAGCATGTCGGAGGGCATTTCCATTTAAATAGCCCTCGGCATCCTGAGCGAGACTCTTTGACATATATCTGCCTCTCCTCAGGAGAGGTCTAGTCCCACGTGACAGAGCTTTATATTTTTTGACCTCCTCTATTCGAGGTTGTCTCTTTGGGGGAGGCGGTAGCTGAGTCGGCAGAGTGACGGCGCCGCGTTCAGGAGGACGCGAGCTCAATCCCCGTCCGGTACCACCAAGCTGGGATTTTTCAGCCGCCGCCGAATGGCTTAAAACTACCCACATGCTGTCCAGAAGACCACCTATCAACCCGGACTCTAGATTCTAGGATTAAAGATGAGCTCCGGGAGGGCAGCATGAACCAATGCAAGATGGCCCCACTATAAACACTCGCCTGCGCCAGAACGGGCTGGGCCGACCATCAGGCCCCACCGGGGAGATGCCTTGGGCCGACCATCAGGCCCCACCTGGAAGAAGCCTACCGGCGCAATAGGCCGCGACGTAAAAAAAAAAAAATAAATAAATAAACAACCGGGTGAACAAGGTTGGCTTTTAGGTCGCGTGTCACATATCCGGTTGCCCGGCGGTGAGATGAAGGATCCTGCAGGTCCAATTCGCTGAGAGTGATACAAAGTTATTCCAGCGATATTCCACAATTATGAGTAAGCACTTCTTACCAAGGGTATCAGCCTCCTCAAGTCGCTTTTCAGTGTCCATGTCGCATAGCCATGTTAATTATATTAGGGGAGGCGGTGGCTGAGTCGACAGAGTGACGGCACCGCGTTCAGGAGGAAGCGAGTTCAATCTCCGTCCGGTGCCACCAAGCTGGGATTTTTCAGCCGCCGCCGAGTGGCTTAAAACTACCCACATGCTGTCCAGAAGACCACCTATCAACCCGGACTCTAAATTCTAGGATTAAAGATGAGCTCCGGGAGGGCAGCATGAGCCAATGCAAGATGGCGCCACTACAAAACACTCGCCTGCGCCAGAACGAGCTGGGCCGACCATCAGGCCCCACCGGGAAGAAGCCTAGCGGCGCAATAGGCCGCGACGTTAAAAAAAAAAAGACAAAGGACACAAGTGAACTGAAGACCTGAATCTTTTTCCTTCAGCTCAGGTATCGAAAATGATATTTACTCGTGATGAGCGAGTCCTTAACACTGTAGGCCAGAGCAATCCGGTGTAAAACTTCGTAAGGAGACTCACCACTGTTTTGCACTATGCTACCAAAATATGTACAATTTTCCCAAATGTCAATGTGCCACACGCGTGAACAGATTATACTGAACTATTTCATCTAATAAACCTTGAAATACCTGCACCTTGTTCTTGGCCAGGGAAGCCTGGAGTATCAAGGGATTCGACTCCTCGTGCAGTGCCTCAAGAGCCATCACCAAAATTTCCAACAACTCCGCAAGAATTACTTCATCGTCGGCAAACAAAGGTAAGTGATTCTTGGACTGCCAATATATGCTCCCCAATAACTCTGATCCACAACTCTGCCAAGTACCCAGCCCATACAAGTGTATAAAAGTGCTGGGACAAGGATAAGGCCCTGGCTCACTTTCGCTTTCGCAGTAAAGTAGCTGGACACGCGTCCCTTACATTTCAGAGCACTCTCATCATCAGTACAGACTAGTCGGTAGACCAACAATCCCTGTAAGATTCTCGCGGTATCGCAGGTGATCCTAGAGTGCCTCGCAAGGCACTGAATTAAACGACTTTTAAAGATTTATATATGCTGCAAGCATCCCAAGTTAAAACTCACGTCGGTGCACCACCAATAGAGGGTATAATAAGATACGATCAGTTGTCGACTTACCAGGCGTAAACCAGGGCTGTTCAGGTCTCTCCAGCTGCGAATTCGCATGGGCAATAGATGGGCAAGTACCTTGCCTGGCACGCCGAGCAGCGTAAAACCACAGTAGTTGCTGCAGTCTTGTCGGTCCCCTTTCCTGTTCCCGATAGGGATGACCAGCCCCTTCTTCGAGTCAGGAGAAATGGTATCAGATTCCCATACCGCAGTCTAGACCGCATACAAGCTGCCTTGTATTCAGCCTTTAAAAGTTTCGCATTTATGGTACAGACACCAGGTGCCTCTTCACATCTACACCTGGCCTCAGTCTCTCTGACGTCATCAAGAGATGATGTGCTTGCTTCGATGGGTAGATCAGCATCAACCATCAGCACCCCAGCAGCTGAAAGCGGCTCTCGCGAATCATCCGCTATGTACAAATCAGTCCATAGATCTCTATGCCCATCCATGTCTGGCACGAGGCAACCGTCTACTGATCGGATGACTGAAAGGGAGGCTTATAGCGGAGCTACTACAGGGCTCGGTAAGCATGTCGGAGGGCATTTCCATTTAAATAGCCCTCGGCATCCTGAGCGAGACTCTTGACATATATATCCTTGCCTCTCCTCAGGAGAGGTCTAGTCCTACGTGACAGAGCTTTATATTTTTATCGACTCTTAGCAAGCTTAGCAGCGTGACTCTTCTCGATATCTTCCATCGTCTCCCAGAGGTAAGCCCACTCGTAGTTCTCGAGCCCTCTCCAATGCACTCCTACGTTTGAAAGTACCCTACAGTTCTAAAGGGTCTTCAAGGAAGCTGAACACATTTAACCGATTTGAGGCTGATACAGCATACCCCTGATCTCATGGCAGATATTTCAGTCTCTCCAGAAATATTACAATATTGTTTAAGCTCTAGATTCCTCATGACCTGACATAGCTTGGGCTTGAGTGTTGCAACAACAAACCTATTATCAGTTGCAAAAAACTCATCGATCATCGCTATGCAATAATTTAGTAATATATTCATCCTTTTCTTCTCTTACTGGCAAAGTCTATAACATCCATCCTTTTTCTGTATGTAATGTATCATATCCCAGACTTTTTCAAGAGAAGAGTATTAAGCTACTACAATACATATAAGAAACTTAGTCATGTTCGATCATATTTGTTTGAAGCTGAGTCAATCTCGTCATAAAAGCAATTAAAAAAGAGCTACCGAAAGAAAAATCAATTATGTAGGAGAGGTGTCTTGAGAATCCCCTTTCGAAAACGTTCAAGTTGTGGGCAGGAGGAAATACAAGGAAAGAAGACTGTTCCAGAGATTACCAGCGTGAGAGCTGTAAAAATGAAGATGGTGTTTAACTCTTTCATAAGGGATTCGGATAGCATAGAAGTGAGCTAGAGTTGAAAATCGTGTATACAGCGGGGCAGCAAGAGGGTGGAGGCATACAATTACCAAGTTCAGAACAGCAGTCTGCATGAAAACAACGATGGAATATTATTATAACGAAATTCAACGCTGCGAAATTTGAGAAGTAGAAAACCTTAGAAAGAGTCGGAGAAGTGATCAGACAAAGAGCTTTTGACTACTCTGCAATAGGGCTATGTGAATGACCCCCCACCCCTCACACGGGATGCATAATCCATACGAGAAAAATATATTGTCATTGTCAAAATAATCTTCTAGGAAAAAACTACATTCATGAATTCTTTTAGGAAAATATAAATCATAAGTTAACAAAAGTACTTGGCGGAAGGATAAGATGTATTTTGGGCTTCTATGAATTTAGAAAAAGCGTCAAACAGAACTGAAAGAAATGGACTGTAAGAGGTTTAACAATTGTGTTAGCTTTGGGGAAGATTGCTAGAAGGGTTAAACAGTTTATATGAAAACAGCAGAGCTTGGGTTAGAGTGGGGAATAGTGTGAGTGAGTGGTTTCCTTTTAGAGTGAGGCTGAGTCAGGGTAGTGCCCACTCTGGTTGCATAATCTACTTGACTCACTCGGTGACTCCAGAGCAGTTCAAAACACCTCGGTAGGTACACCCAGTTCACTCCTGTTGTAGGGAACTAACGGTCTATGCAATTGTAAAAGGAGTTTATTGTTTCCCCATTTACTACTTCTACAGGGAGGTTTGGTTTGTAGTTAAAAAAAGAAGTGGTCGACGTTACTGAACATATTCAGGTACTTGAAGGCCTGAATCATATCTCCTCGTAAGTGTCTCTTCTCAAGCGTAAAGAGGCTGAGTCGCCTCAGTCGTTCTTCATACGGCTGAGCCCTCTATGATGCTGTACAATTATTTTCGGTACACTTCGAGAAGGAGGAGGGGAACGAAGAGAAGTAGAAACATGGAAACATGGAAACATGGAAACGCAGGCAACAGAAAGCCTATTGGCTCATTACGAGGTTGCCCGCTTTGGTGATTTAATCTGCTCGACAGCCTGGGGCCTGGGGAGCAGATGAAAGCACCTCGACATTGAGGAGCAGATGAAAGCACCTCGATATTGAGGAGCAGATGAAAGCAACTCAATATTCAGTTTACTCCCGACGCAGCGAAGTGACGGTCGATTCTATATTTGAAGGAGTTGATAGTATTCGCATTTACTACTTCTGAAGGAAGATTGTTCCAGTGACGGATGACTCGGTTTGAAAAGAAACTCCTTCCGATGTCTGTGTTACATCAACTAGACTGAATGGGTAAACCGTTATTTCTAGTTCTTAGGTTGGTTTGCAATTCAAAGAAATGGGAGTAATCGACGTTACTGAATTTTTTCAGATACTTGAAGACTTGAATCATATCTCCTCGTAGGCGTCTTTTCTCTAATGTAAAGAGATTGAGTCGCTTGAGTCGTTCCTCGTACGGTTGAGCCCTTAAGGTTGGTATCATTTTCGTGGCGCGTCGTTGAATCCTTTCCAGTAAATCAATGTCCTTTCTGTAATTAGGAGACCAGAACTGTACTGCATACTCGAGGTGCGGTCTTACCATGGAATTATACAAGGATAGCATCACGTCTGGCGTTTTACACTCGAAGTTCCTCGCTATGAACCCGAGCATAGTGTTGGCTTTGTTGTATGCTTTTTTACAGTGATTCGCGTGTTTCAGGTCACTGCTGATAGTGACTCCAAGATCCTTTTCCTCCTGCATCGCTTGCAGAGGTCTCCCATTCATGATGTATGTTTGGTTACTATTTCTGGACCCAATGTGCATGACTGCATTTGTCAACATTAAAGGACATTTGCCATTTTTCCGACCATTCGATAATGTGATTGAGGTCTTTCTGAATGATTTCGCAGTCGGTCTTTGTGAGGACCTTTCCCCCCACCTTAGTGTCATCAGCAAATTTCGATATTGTGGATTTCAGTCCTGATTCGAGGTCGTTGATATATATGATGAAGAGAATGGGTCCCAGCACTGACCCTTGAGGCACTCCACTAGTGACTGGAAGCCAATCTCTTATCCACGCGATCAGATTGGCTCCAATGCCCGCCGAGTGCAGTTTCTTAAGGAGTCGCTCGTGCGGTACTTTGTCGAAGGCTTTCTGAAAGTCCAGGTATATAACATCACTGGGGATGTGGGCATCCCAGTTCTTATATATACCTTGGAAGAAGTCTAATAAATTCGTTAGGCAGGAGCGCTTGTTTCTGAAGCCATGCTGGGTGTCGGAGATTACATTATTGTCTTCTAGAAACTTAACAAGTTTGTCTCTAATAATCTTTTCGAGTATTTTTCCTGCCACTGATGTCAAACTTATGGGCCTGTAGTTTAATGCAACGCTTTTGTCTCCTTTTTTGAAAATTGGTGTTACGTTCGCCATCTTCCATTCTTCCGGGACCTTTTTCAATTGAACAGACTGGTTGAATATGTTAGTGAGTGGCTGAAGTATTTGTTGTTTAAGCTCTTTTAATAACCGCGGGGACAAACCGTCAGGTCCTGTTGACTTGTTCGTGTCGAGTTTATCCAAATACTCTTTCACTTCTTGGTCGCATATTGAGTCAATTTTCAGGGGCGTGATTCCCCTCGGCGGGTCAGGGTTCTCGGGCATGGTTTCGATGTTCTCGACTGTGAATACGGATGCGAAGTTACTGTTGAGGATTCTGGCCATCTGTTTACTGTCTTGAGTTGCAGCTCCAGTCTCGTCTGTCAGGGGACCAATATTGGATTTTACTTTCTTTTTCGATCTGATGTATGTGAAGAATTTTTTTGAGTTTGTCTTGATGTCACGCGCTATTTGTTTTTCGTAGTTGCGTTTACAACTCCGAATAAGGGTGCGACAAGCTCTGAGGCTGTTGTAGTACTGAGTACGGGCTTCGGCCGTGTCATTCTCTTTCATTAGGTTATAATTCCTTTTTTTTTTAAGTTTACCGCCCTTTTTATTTCTCTGGTCATCCACGGTGGATCTACGGCACCATTTACTCGCCTGGGTTTCGTCGGCACTGTAGCCTTTTCTACTCCCAAAAGCTTATCTTTGAAGTTGTTCCACACGTTGTCGATTGTATTGTCGGTTAGGTGAAGTTGGTCCCAGGTCGCAGAGGGAAGCAGCTCACGGGCTAGGTTGAAATTTGCTTTTTTGTAGTCTGGTATCACTGACGGATTGTCTACGAGTTTGTGACTTATGTTGACATTGAAACGGATTAAGTGGTGATCGCAACCGTTAATTTTTTCACCAACTTCACAGTCGCGAATGAGTACTAATACCAGATCCAGCAGATTGTTTTCTCTTGTTGGTTGAGTTACAACTTGAGTGAGGAACGAATCCTCCACCATTTCTATAAGCCTGTTACCCTCTTGATCTCCAGTCAAATGTCCCCAGTCAATGTTAGGGCAATTAAAGTCCCCAATTATTATTGCTTCTTTACTTTGTGTTAAAGAGTGAAGCTCTTCGTACAGGGCAGTGTCATCGGCTGCCTGTTGTTTTGGAGGCCTGTATACGGTCGCAAGTGTTAGTTTCTTATTATTCGCAGTTATTTCCACATAGACGGAGTCGTAATTCTCTGCGTCCTGTTTGCCTATTTTTATGGCAGGGAGCGTACTTTTTACGTAGCAAATTACTCCTCCTCCTTTCTTGTGCATTCGATTTTTTTGGAAGCTTTCGTACCCGGGAAATGACAGTTCAGATACTAGATGTGCAGAGTTGGCCAAGTCTCTGTGATGGCTACCACATCTGGTTTCTCAGTTGCAATATACGCCCTAATTTCTTCTTTTTTGGGTAATAGACTGCGTGCATTTGTGTACAAAATGGAAATGTGACTACTGGTTTGGCCGCGTCGTGTTGAATGAGTTCGCTTGTCGGAGGCGTCGTTGGTTACACAGTTTCTTGCAAGCCGCATCGACGCTACGGTTTGGTTGATCAAGTGTTGCCTTAACCCCGCCCTCGCCTCCAGTTTTTGAATAGCTTTTCGAGAAGCTTTCAACTGCATCGTTCAGGAGCCTTCCTAGCCGCGCCGAACCAACCTCGTTCAAGTGGAGTCCGTCCTCCCAAAACAAATCTGGGCGCTGGTTGAAGTGATGCCATGCGTTCGTGAACCCTACGCCTTCATCGTTACATAACTGCTTTAGACTAGTGTTGACGCCGTACGCTTTACTGTTGTTGTATCCGGCGAACGTATTGACTCTCGGTAGAATTCCTGAGACGATGATGTGAGGGGACTTGGTCTTGTATTTCCGAATGACTTGACGGTATTTTGCTAACGGGTCCTGAATTTGAGTTGACTGAAGGTCGTTGGTTCCCGCATGGATCAGATACACTGTGTCGTCCTTCGCATTTACTGAAACTGCATCGATAGCTGATTCAATATCGTCCAGTTTGGCTCCGGGGATACAGAAACGCTGCCGTGTCAACGTATTCCGACCGCAAAACTCCGTAAGTTGGCCTCTCACCAAACTGTCTCCAACTAAATTGACTCTAGTAGTTAGTTTGCCCATACCAGGAAACAGCGTCTGGTTCGTACAAGTGACAGCTGGTAGAATGGTCTTGTGATTTCTTCTGGAAGGGCGCGAGGTACAGGAGGGAGCGCGGGCTAAGGTGGGTTTGGAAGTGGTGGTGGTGATAGTAGTGGGTGGTTGGGGAAGGGTGGAGGGTGAGGTGTGGATGGAGGGAGATGTGGTATCAGAAGTGGAGGAGGATGAGGATAGGGGAGGAGTCAAGGGTGTTGGAGGGAGAGGAAGGGAGAGCGGGAGAAAGGGGAGTGGTACTGTGGATGGAGGTGGATGGGGTAGGAAGGGAGGTGGATGGAGTAGAAGGAATGGTAAGGGTGGCGGCGGGTTCAGGCGTGGCTGAGGTTATCGTGTTGAAGGTGGAAGGGGATGATGGAGTGGTGAGGAGGATAGGGGAGGAGTCAAGGGTGTTGGAGGGAGAAGAGGGAGTGGGAGTGGATGAGGTAGCAAGGGAGGTGGATGAGATAGAAGGAATGGTAGGGGTGGCGGCGGGTTCAGGCGTTGCAGAGGAGTGGGGTGGTTGAGGCGAGGCAGAGGAGATCGTGTTGGAGGTGGAAGGGGAAGATGGAGTGGTGATGAGGATAGGGGAGGAGTCAAGGGTGTTGGAGGGAGAAGAGGGAGTGGGAGTGGATGAGGTAGCAAGGGAGGTGGATGGGTGAGAAGGAATGGTAAGGGTGGCGGCGGGTTCAGGCGAGGCAGAGGAGGAGGAGGTATGTAATTGGGTCAGAACGTCAGAATATGAGTTTGAGGAGGAGGAAGCTGGAGTAGGAAGGGCGGGGAAAGAAGTCACAACTTCCCATATCAGTACGTTTGAGCGTTTCAGCTCATCGTTAATCGAGCTAAGTGCTTGGATACGCGAGTCCAAGACACAATATTTACATTTAGACTCGCTGAGTTGAAAGTGGATCGTGGCAAATTTCTGCGAACAATTACCGCAAGTGAAATATTTGGGCATGGTTACAATTCCTTTTTTCTTTTCTTTTTTCTGTAGCAAGAAACTTTAGTTATGATATATTTAGAAACCGCGTGGGTGGCTTGCTGAATACCAGGAAGGAGCTCAACTGAACACCTGGAAGGAGTTAGGTAGGGGTCGGGTCGAGTCCCGCGGGGGTAATTAGTTGGACGGTAGAGAGGCTTGTTTAGTTAAAGGAACACAAAGGAACACAAAGGAGGAGGAGGAGGAGGAGGAAATAGTTAGAGGAGGAGGAAATGGTTAAAGGAGGAGGCGGAGGAGGAAATATGGGTTTGGGCGGAGAAGGAGGAGTAGGGAAGGTGATTAAAATAGAAATAGAAATACCTGTGTTGATTAGGATTATTTAAGGAGTGCCGGGTGGTTTCCTTCGTTAAGCCCTCGGTGGCTGTGGGATATGGGCGGGTGTGTGAACACCTGGGTCTTGGTGTGTGAACACCTGACTGTCTTGGTGAGGGAGTGCCGGTGAGAAGATTAGCCGACCTTACTAATCCCGGAAAATTTCAGACTTAACGGGCGTTACCGGAAGTAATTATACCCCTGGGAATAAATAGGGCGGGGTTCAGGAACGATTGGTAATGAACAAGAAAATACAGTGAGTTGTGATCTGACCGTTTACTATAGTAATAAAATAAATAAAATACTCGCTATAATAAGTGTGTAAATGTATCACTCGGGTTTATGTTTAAACAATGTGTGTGCTGTTGTTGAAATACTTTACTTTGTTACCCTGTGACAGGTACGGGAAGCAGTAGAATTATGACACTTAGCGTTCCACAGCGGCGGTGATGTCTGCTAGGCAGTGAAGCGACGATGAAGTTACCGATGAGCGATGTCCAACCTCTTCAAGTAATATCAACTACAATTAAAGTCCTCGATGGCGTATAAAGATTGCACAACACACTTGGTGAACACTAATTCACGGAATCACGGTTAACAGTAAATTGAGGAATCACGGTGAGCACTGAATTACGGAATCACGGTTAACACTGAATCACGGTATCGCGGTTAACACCGAATCACAGAGTCGCGGTTAACACTGAATCACGGAATCACGGTTAACACTAAATCAAGGAATCACGGTTAATACTGAATCACGAATCACGGTTAACACTGAATCACGAAGCGCGGTTAACACTGAATCACGGAATAGCGGTTAACACCGAAACACGGAATCACGGTTCTCACTGAATCAAGGAATCACGGTTAACACTGAATCACGGAATAGCGGTTAACACCGAATTACGGAATCACGGTTAACACTAAATCAAGGAATCACGGTTAACACTGAATCACGAATCACGGTTAACACTGAATCATGAATCACGGTTAACACTGAATCACGAATCACGGTTAACACTGAATCACGGATTAGCGGTTAACACTGAATCACGGAATCACGGTTAACATTAAATCAAGGAATCACGGTCAACACTGAATCACTGGATCACGGTGAACACTCTAGCCGGAGCGAGCGGGGGTCGTGACCTTAGCCTAGGAGGGTCAGGAAACGAGTGAGGAGGGTCAGGAAACGAGTGAGGAGGGTCAGAAAACGAGTGAGGAGGGTCAGGAAACGAGTGAGGAGGGTCAGGAAACGAAAGAGAAGGAAGAGGAAAAAGAGGAGGAAGAGAAGGAGGAGGTAGTGGACGAGGAGGAAAATAAGGAAACATGGAAACATGGAAATGCAGGCGACAGAAACCCTATTGGCTCATTACGAAGTCGCCCGCTTTGGTGATTTAATCTGTTCAACAGCCACTTGGGGCTTAATGAGCAGATGAAAGCACCTCCATATTCAGTTTACTCTCGACGCTCCCGACGGTCTATTCTATATATGAAGGAGTTGATGGTATTCGCATTAACTACTTCTGACGGATGACTAAATTTAAAAGAAACTCCTTCCAATGTCTGTGTTACATCGACTCGACTGAATGGGTAAACCGTTATTTCTAGTTCTTGAGTTGGTTTGCAGTTCAAAGAATTTGGAGTAATCGACGTTATTGAGCTTTTTCAGGTACTTGAAGACTTGAATCATATCCCCTCGTAGGCGTCTTTTCTCCAGTGTAAAGAGATTGAGTCGCTTGAGTCGTTCCTCGTACGGTTGTGCCCTTAAGATTGGAATCATTTTCGTGGCGCGTCGTTGAATCCTTTCCAGTAAATCAATGTCCTTTCTGTAATTAGGAGACCAGAAATGTACTGCATACTCGAGATGCGGTCTTACCATGGAATTATACAAGGATAGCATCACGTCCTGCGTTTTACACCCGAAGTTCCTTGCTATGAACCCGAGCACAGTGTGGGCTTTGTTATATGCTTTTTTACAGTGATTCGCGTGTTTCAGGTCACTGCTGATAGTGACTCCAAGATCCTTTTCCTCCTGCATTGCCTGCAGAGGTTTCCCATTCATGATGTATGTGTGGTTATTATTTCTGGACCTAATGCGCATGACTTTGCATTTGTGAACATTAAAGGACATTTGCCATTTTTCCGACCATTCGATAATGTGATTGAGGTCTTTCTGAATGATTTCGCAGTCGGTCTTTGTAAGGGCCTTTCCACCCACCTTGGTGTCATCAGCAGATTTCGATATTGTGGATTTCAGTCCTGATTCGAGGTCATTGATATATATGATAAAGAGAATGAGTCCCAGCACTGACTTTTGAGGCACGCCACTAGTGACTGGAATCCAATCGGAAGGCTGTCCGTTGAGTAGTACTCGTTGTTTTTTGACGGTGAGCCAATCTCTTATCCACGCGATCAGATTGGCTCCAATGCCCGCCGAGTGCAGTTTCTTAACGAGTCGCTCGTGCGGTACCCTGTTCAAGGCTTTCTGAAAGTCCAGGTACATAACATCATTGGGGATGTGGGCATCCCAGTTCTTATATATACCTTGGAAGAAGTCTAATAAATTCGTTAGGCAGGAGCACTTGTTTCTGAAGCCATGCTGGGTGTCGGAGATTACATTATTGTCTTCTAGAAACTTAACAAGTTTGCCTCTAATAATCTTTTCGAGTATTTTTTCTGCCACTGATGTCAAACCTATGGGCCTGTAGTTTAATGCAACGCTTTTGTCTCCTTTTTTGAAAATCGGTGATACGTTCGCCATCTCCCAGTCTTCCGGGACCTTGTTCAATTGAACAGACTGGTTGAATATATTAGTGAGTGGCTGAATAATTTGTTGTTTAAGCTCTTTTAATAACCGCGGGGACAAACTGTCAAATCCCGTTGACTTCTTCGTGCTGAGTTTGTCCAAATACTCTTTCACTTTTTGGTCGCATATTGAGTCAATTTCTAGGGGCGTGATCGGCAGGTCAGGGCCCTCAGGAATGGTTTCGATGTCCTCGACTGTGAGTACGGATGCGAAGTTACTGTTGAGGATTCTGGCCATCTGTTTACTGCCCGAGTTACAGATCCAGTCTCGTCTGTCAGGGGACCAATATTGGATTTTACTTTCTTTTTCGATCTGATGTATATGAATAATTTTTTTGGAGTTGGTCTTGATGTCGCGCGCTATTTGTTTATCATAGTTGCGTTTACTACTCCGAATAAGGGTGCGAGAAGTTTTGAGGCTGGTGTGGTACTGTGTATGGGCTTCGGCCGTGTCATTCTCTTTCATTAGATTATAATTCCTTTTTTATAAGTTTATTCGCCTGGGTTTCGTAGGCACTGTAGCCTTCTCTACTCCCAAAAGCTTATCTTTGAAGTCGTTCCACACGTTGTCGATTGTATTGTCGGTGAGGTTAAGTTGGTCCTAGGTCGCAGGGGAAGCAGCTAACGGGCTAGGTTGAAATTTGCTTTTTTATAGTTCTGTATCACTGACAGATTGTCTACGAGTTTATGACTTATGTTGACATTAAAACGGATTAAGTGGTGACCGCAACCATTAGTTTTTTTCACCAACTTCACAGTCGCGAATGAGGTCGGGGTCACTTACTAGTACCAGATCCAGCAGATAGTTTTCTCTTGTCGGTTGAGTTACAACTCGAATAAGGAGCAGATCCTCCACCATTTCTATAGCCCTGTCACCCTCTTGATCTCCAGTCAATTGTCCCCAGTCAATGTTCGGGCAATTAAAGTCCCCAATTATTATTGTTTCCTTGCTTTGTGTTAGAGAGTGAAGCTCTTCGTACAGGGCAATGTCGTCAGCAGCCTGTAGTTTTGGGGGTCTGTAGAAGGTCACAAGTATTAGTTTCTTATTATTCGCGGTTATTTCCATATAGACGGAATTGTAATTCTCTGCGTCCTGTTTGTTTGTTTTTATGGCAGGGAGCGTAGTTTTTTACGTAGCAAATCAATCCTCCTCCTTTCTTGTGCTTTCGATTTTTGTGGAAGCTTTCGTACCCGGGGAATGACAGTTCAGATACTAGATGTGCAGAGTTGGCCCAAGTCTCTGTGATGGCTACCACGTCTGGTTTCTCTGTTGCAATATACGCCCTAATTTCGTCCTTTTGGGGTAACAGACTACGTGCGTTTGTGTACAAAATGGAAATGTGACTCCTAGTTTGGCCGCGCCGTGTTGTATAAGTTTGCTTATCGGAGGCATCGTTGGTTACACAGTTTCTTGGAAGCCGCACCGACGCTACGGTTTGGTTGATCAAGTGTTGCCTTAACCCCGCCCTCGCCTGCAGTTTTTTTTAATAGCTTTTCGAAAAGCTTTCAACTGCCTCGTTCAAGAGCCTTCCAAGCCGCGCCGAGCCAACCTCGTTCAGGTGGAGTCCGTCATCCCAAAACAAGTCTGGGCGCTCATTGAAGTGATGCCAGGCGTTTGTGAACGCTACGCCTTCATCGTAACATAAATGCTTTAGACTAGTGTTTACGCCGTACGCTTTTTTTTTTTTTTTTTTTTTTTTTTTTTTACGTCTTGGCCTATTGCGCCGGTAGGCTACTTCCCGGTGGATCCTGAGTTCCTGATGGTCGGCCCAAGGCTTCTTCCCGGTGGGGCCTGATTGTCGGCCCAGCCCGTTCTGACGCAGGCAAGTGTTTATAGTGGCGCCATCTTGCATTGCCTCATGCTGCCCTCCCGGAGCTCATCTTTAATCCTAGAATCTAGAGTCCGGGTTGATAGGTGGTCTTCTGGACAGCATGTTGGTAGTTTTAAGCCACTCGGCTTTACTGTTAAATCCGGCGAACGTGTTGACTCTCGGTAGAGTCCCAGAGACGATGATGTGAGGGGACTTGGTGTTGTATTTCCGAATGACTTGACGGTATTTTGATAACAGGTCCTGAGATTGAGTTGACTGAACGTCGTTAGTTCCCGCATGGATAAGATACACTGTGTCTTCCTTCGCATTTACTGAAAATGCATCGACAGCTGATTCACTATTGTCCATTTTGGCTCCGGGGATACAGAAACGTTGCCGGGTCAATGTATTACGAGCGCAAAATTCCGTAAGTTGGCCTCTCACCCGACTATCGCCAACTAAGTTGACTCTAGTAGTCAGTTTGTCCATGCAAGGAAATAGCGTCTGGTTCGTACAAGTGTCAGCTGTGAGAATGGTTTTGTGAGTTATTTTGGAAGGGCATGAGGTACAAGAGGAAGTGTGGGCGAATGTGGGTTTGGAAGTGGTAGCAGTGACAGTAGTGTGTCGTTATGGAAGGGTGGATGATGAGGTGTGGAGGGAGGCGTTCGATGTGGTATCAGAAGCGGAGGAGGAGATGGAGGTCGTGTTGGAGGTGGAAGGGGAAGATGGAGTGGTGATGAGGAAAGGAGAGGAGTCTAGGGTGCTGGTGGTGATGGAGGAAGAGGAAGAGGGAGTGTTGGAATTCGAGAACTCGCTGAATCACTGCCTCTTTGACCAGATACATAACTGACCAAAAGGAAAAGGGAGAAAACAACCCTTTGGTAATTAGGTCAATTAGGAATAAAATCTCAAAAAATCGAGAGGCCGAACAGAGAAACACTCTGCGTGACCTAATGAGAGAACTCCCGGGAGACACAAGGAAAATAATTCGATAAAAATGCAGCAAAGGTAGGCGTATTACTTTCAAGACACAGATAATGTTTTTATAGGCAAAATATGACTACTTTTATCGTGGAGATGTTTGTTTTTCTCCGCAAACCGGTAATAAAGCTAGTTTTGGGGGGTAATTTTATCAGGAATACTCACCACGACGCTACCCACTCCGCCCAGCCATGCACAGCCTTATGCTGGGATCACACATCAGCGATTTCGCTCTGCGACGGTTGGCGATTTTGAAAAATTCCGAAATCGGCATATACGCTCGACATCGTAGCAACGTCCCTGCGATTAGTCGCAATAGTCGCGCGATAAAGTTCGCGCGACTTGTGGGTGCCGGCCCGTCGCGCGAACATTCTGAAATGTTCAAAAAGTTCGCAGAAAGTCTGCGATATTAGCCAAATCGCACGATTATGTGCGCGGTCAAGCGAGAGACCTTCGCAGTATGCGCTCTCATACCCTCTTCAAACACAAGGGGTCGCGATGCATACGCGCGTACATGCAAGCGACTTTGTACACCGTGCGTATGGCAGCGACGCTGCTTCGGAAAGGAAGATGGCAGCGAGCGAGCCGGAGGGTGTGAAAAACCGTTGGCGAGCGACCACTCGCTCGCACTCACACTGTCCTGCCCGCCTGCAAAATAATGGCCTAATATTCATGAATTTATAATAACAACATATTATTCCTAGCTGCTAAATAATAGCTTAGTGTTCATGAATGGAAAATAATAGAATAGTATTGATAAATGCAAAATAATACCCTAGTGTTCATAAATGCAAAATAATAGAATAGTATTCATAACTGCTAAATAACAGCTTAGTGTTCATGAATACAAAATAATAGAATAGTATTCCTAAATGCAAAATAATAGCCTGGTTTAACAAAATGCAAAATTATAAGCTAGTGTACACAGTAAAATTATTAGCTAGAGTACACAGAAAATTATAATGTATTTCTCTTGACTACTTCCTTAGCTTATTGAGAAGTTATTACAGATTGTAAAACTCTTACCACTTACAATTTATAACAGAAGTTGTAGATACACTATAACATGCAGAAAACCTTACACCATACGAATAAAATCCAATATTCCTCAAAACAACTAACTTCGTTCCCTGGAGATCACAACCCCCGGATTAAGAACTGCTGAATTAGAAGCAAGAAACAATAAAGCAATATCAGCGACAGCAAGGGAGGGTAGCACAGGCTACTACTTACTTGAAGCACTGGGTGTTCGTTACTAACCGACCATCAAATTTGAGTCGACACAAGCAGATGGCGTTGCCAGATGGGGATTATTTTACCATATTGAAAACCTATAAGGTTGATCAGCCGAAGTAATAATTTTAGCGTTAGAGCGTCGGGATATGCAGAGTGTCAAGATTAATTTATGGTTATGCTGGGATCACACATCCGCGATTACGCTCTGCGACGGTTGGCGATTTTGAAAATTTCCGAAACGGCATATACGCTCGACATCGTAGCGACGTCCCTGCGATTAGTTGCAATAGTAGCGCGGTAAAGTTCGCACGACTTGCGGGTGCCGGGCCGGCGCGAACATTCTCACGATTATTCTCACGATTATTCTCACGGTTAAGCGAGAGACAATCGCAGTATGCGCTCGCATACCCTCGTCAAACGCAAGGGGTCGCAGTGTTTGCGAGCGTATATGCGAGCGACTTTGTACATCGTGCGTATGGCAGTGACGCTGCTTCGGAGAGCGAAATGGCAGCGAGCGAGCGAGCAAGGGTGTGAAAAACCATTGGCGACCGACCACTCGCTCGCACTCACACTGTCTTGCCACACGCCGCTACCCTGCCTGCCTGCAAAATAATAGCCTAATATTCATGAATTTATAATAACAACATATTATTCCTAATTGCTAAATAAAAATATAATAGCTTAGTGTCCATGAATGGAAATAATAGAATAGTATTGATAAATGCAAAATAGTATCCTAGTGTTCATAAATGCAAAATAATAGAATAGTATTCCAAACTGCTAAATAACAGCTTAGTGTTCATGAATACTTAATAATAGAAAAGTATTCCTAAATGCAAAATAATAGCCTGGTTTAACAAAATGCAAAATTATAAGCTAGTGTACACAGTCAAATTATAATGTATTTATCTTGACTACTTCATTAGCTTGTTAGCAAGTTATTACAGATTGTAAAACTCTTTCCAATTAAAATTTATTACAGAAGTTGTAGATACACTATAACATGCAGAAAACCTTACACCATACGAATAAAACCCAATATTCCTCAAAACAACTTACTTTGTTCCCAGGAGATCACGACCCCCAGGTTAAGAACTGCTAAATTAGAAGCAAGAAACAATAAAGCAATATCAGCGAAAGCAAGGGAGGGTAGCACAGGCTACTACTTACTTGAAGCACTGGGTGTTCGACCATCAAATTTGAGTCGACACGAGCAACTGGCGTTGCCAGATGGGGATTATTTTACCATATTGAAAACCTATAAGGTGGATCAGCAGAAATAATAACCATAGCGTTAGAGCGTCGGGATGTATAGGGTGCGAAGATTAATTTGTGGTTAGTGTGTGTGTGTGTGTGTGTGTGTGTGCGTGTGTGTGTGTATATATATATATATATATATACACACATGAATATATATCTATATATATATATATATATATATATATATATATATATATATATATATATATATATATATATATATATATATATATATATATATATATATATATATATATATATATATATTATTATAGAGACCTGACCCTCGATGCAGCCCACAGAAGGAATGAACAGGAGAAAAAAAAACAGTATACGAGGAAAGAATACAGATGTGAACCAGGGCTCCTTCACTCCTCTAGTCTTCACGACGTTGGGACGGATGGGACCAAGGGAGCAGGGTTTCTACACAACACTCGTCGAAACACCGGCGAATAAGAAACAGCAGCCGATAAGCAGTGTGGTCGCCTGGATGATAAACGGGCTCTCCTTCTCCTTCTTGATGTCAGCCTTGGTCTTCCTAAAAGGAACCAGGCCATCTGTACTCAAAATCACCCACATTGCCGGCCTGGACTTTGAGGCAACGATGTTTGATAGCCATATCACCCACAGACTCTGTTAGCTTAAGAACAATATGTATAATGATGTTTATAATGATAACTTAATAAAACTGGTTGTCGGACACAGTCTGTGGCGAGGCTGGGGCCAATGCATTGTTCTGTGAAAGAGTATGAGAAAACATACCTCCCAACGGGACTCTAACGGATGGAGGCCGTATTAATATTAGTAGAAGTAAAAATATATATATATATATATATATATATATATATATATATATATATATATATATATATATATATATATATATATATATATATATATATATATATATATATATATATATATATATATATATATATATATATATATATATATATATATATATATATATATATATATATATATATATATATATATATATATATATATATATATTATTATTATTATTAACCGTAGTAGTGTATCACCAGACGAGGTTTCAGACAACACTTGAAGTAACTCCTTTAGTGTAGGGTACAACCTAAAACGTTGTACGTGTGAGAAAACATAACAAACTAGACGCATAGCACTCGGAGAGTGCACACCTCCGCCAAAGATAGTCCTGAAAATTGGTATGGGCATCAACTGTGATCCTATGCATCTTATGGAAGCATTTGTTTCGGAATTTGATAAAATTCAATTTATTGGGGAAACTTTGACCTTGGGCGAACTTTTCGAGGTCAAGGTCAAAGGTAAAGGTCAAGGCCATGCAAGGCGCATCATATGGAATCATTTGTTTCGAAATTTGATGAAATTCTATTCTTTTTTTAATTTGACCTTGGGCGAGCTTTTTGAGGTCAAGGTCAAAGGTCAAAGTCAAGGCCATGCAAGGTGCGTCTTTCCATGAGCTAAAATATGAACCAAGTCTGAAGTCTCTACGATGAAGAGACCCGAAGTTATGGCCAAAAATATGTGAATCTGACGTTTTTTGCGACCTTGACCTTTGACCTTTGAC
Organism: Eriocheir sinensis; assembly: GCF_024679095.1. Taxonomy (NCBI): domain Eukaryota; kingdom Metazoa; phylum Arthropoda; class Malacostraca; order Decapoda; family Varunidae; genus Eriocheir; species Eriocheir sinensis. The sequence continues at coordinate 11,768,382 of NC_066558.1, read as the reverse complement.
ATCAAATATTTAATGGGTTCTATTATGGATGAACACGAAGCTTCCCTGAAAATTTGGTTGAGATATCCGCAAAATTGTGCACAGCAGACTGTTAACGAACAAACAAACAAATACATATACTGACCGGACCGAAAATATAACCTCCTCCAACTTCGTTGGCGGAAGTATTAAATAAAAATGGGGATATTAAAGCAAATAATGCTTGCAGTTATGGCATCAACAGTAACAATATACAAAACACAATGTCAATAACAGATCACATAAATGTGCGGACTCTGTATACCACATCTCCGGGACTGGTCCACATTCATCCGATCCAAAGTCACAGAAGCACTAGCCTACGTTAACAGAAAGGTAGGCTACATTCATAGCTGGGCGTTATCGCGATAAGTTATCGTGATACTTTATCGCTGATAACAAAATCGGGTTATCGGCCATCCGCTACTTATTTAAATATATATCGGTATCTTCGTTACTTTTGTAACCAAACTAGCGATACTCGCTACTTTTTTTCCGCCTCTCAAAAAAAAACGTTGTCTCCCTATCGCGCATGCGTGGCCCGGTGTTGTATGAAAAAACTTCGGGGTACGAACTATCTTCGGTGAAGAGATTTCATACTTAGATCATCAAAATTAAAACACTAGGTTATTTTTTATGTTACTCAAATATCAAAATATCAAAGAAAAAAATCAATTAACTTTGCCCCCAAAATGATTATTCATTGCCTCAAATTTGATATTCCGCATTCGTTTGTGAGCATGCCATGGTATTGAAGGCACCCGGTGTTGTGTTATTTGGTGTCCCATCGTCAAAAGCTGGCGCTTTTGCTTACAAACGCTGGTCTCTCGTGAACTGCGCATGCTCAGACAAGTAAGTGTAGATCTGTTCAGTCTCACAAAGCTTTTTAACACATTAAGAGTTGCTGGGAAGCTGAATACAGTACCACCATTCTCGCTGTTTCTAGAATGACACTCTGTACATATAAATACAACTCGTACAGAGTGTTGTTCTAGAAACAGCGAGGATGGTGGTCGTGGTACTATATGTCTGATTCAGCCTTCCAGCAACTCTTAATTACGGTTTAAAAGCTTTGTGAGACTGTACAGGTCTACGCTTGCTGGTCTTAGCATGCGCAGTTCACGAGAGACCAGTGTTTGTAAGCAAAAGCGCCAGCTTTTGACGGTGGGGACGCCAAATAACATAACACCGGTTCAAGCGCTTCTAGTATTATCGTCCATATGTACGTGTCAACGTGTGGTTTTAAGGTTTTGTAAGTTTTCTAAAATACAGATAATGAAAATTTGAATTCATCAATGCTTTTCTATCTGAAATATCAATATAGTATCGTTTTCGCCTATCGGACTTATCGCCAGCTAGTATCGAGATTGTGGATATATATCGGGTATCGGTTATTGGTTATCGCCTATATTTGTGTCTCCAGTTAACGAATATCGGTTATCACCGTTAAGGTTTTTCATTATCAGTTATCGGTTATCGGGAATAAGGTTTTCTGTTATCGTGCCCAGCTATGGCTACACTGAACATAACCACATTTCCCAGGAGCAACACTACACCGCTCTCCAATGCCCACAACTGAAGTAATGTTTAAACACAACACGACCAAAAGTATACAACTCCCCCGAACTCCCTCAACACAACTCCTGCAGAACCCGTAGCACATCCCTCAGGCCGAACTCCTTCCCTGCTTTAACACTCCTGGGCGCTATAACAATCCAGCCCACCCCTGTAACTCCGATGCAACATCTCAGCCATTAAAGTGTACCCAGTCTTCCAAGGAACTGAAGACGGCCGAGACGAGGAGTCGCCACGTAGGGCTCCCAAGCTGCCACGTAGCAATCCTCTCACCCTCTCACGAGAACAACTCAATGCGCAATCGACCCTACAAATAACTACGCGTACCCGCCTATCAAAGATCATTCCTGTATAATATAATATAAAAAAAACACACAATTATGAAGCTTCACCTTAATATTAACACCACAAAACACCACAGAAATACAAAAATTCACGTTAAACCTTAATACTTACGACTGACAATAACTGAGCATGGAATAAAAGGGCATACTGAGATGTTCTCAATGCAAGTAGTAGTAGTCGTAATAGATGTTGCTGTTGCAGCTGTAAATGTTCTTATTGTTGTAGTAATAATAAGTCTCGTATTATTATTATTATAAGTAGTAATTGTAGTAGTAGCAACAAAATAGTAGTATAGCAGTAATATTAGTAGCAGCATTAATCGTAATAGTAGTAGAGGTAGTAATGGTAGGAGTAGCGGTGGTAGTAGTTGTAGTAGCAGTAGCAGTAGTTGTAGTAGAAATACTGCAAAGGTGGAGCTGGGAGCATACGCACAAGCTGCTCGTGGTGGCGGTGCTCCGTCCACTTGTCCCCGTGAGCCTGTGGTAGGAGAGAAACCTTAACCCGATACAGGACGCATATTCGCCAAGTCTGGAACACCTCCTCTCCACGGGAAATTAGGACCAATCACAGCGCGCGCTCAGCCAGGCCACGTATTGTCAGCTCGTGACGTCATTGCTTACCCTTTATTTACACAATTTTATCAAATATATCTTAATTATTTCGTGAGAACACACATATTTTCAACAGTTGAGATGTTTATACTGATGTTACTGATGTCTGACACATTATAACACAGAGCTGGAACACATAACTGATAACTGTGACGAGCTAGGCTATCTGGGAACATTAACGGAACATCATCCCTTGCTCCTCGGGCTGTTACTTTATTTTCAACAGCTGAGATGTTTCTACTGATGTTATTGATGTCTGACATGCTATAACACAGAGCTGGAACACATAACTGATAACTGTGACGAGCTAGGCTATCTGGGAACATTAACGGAGCATCATCCCTTGCTCCTCGGGCTGTTGCTTTATTTTCAACAGTTGAGATGTTTATACTGATGTTATTGATGTCTGACACATTATAACACAGAGCTGGAACACATAACTGATAAATGTGACGAGCTAAGTTGTCTGTGAGGGCATGAGCTGGATACATGGGGAGCGTGATTCCGTCTGCCAAAAAATGCATTTTTGCACGAAAGACACCCACCCACCCACATTGCAAGAAAAAAAAAAAAAAATATATATATATATATATATATATATATATATATATATATATATATATATATATATATATATATATATATATATATAACATGGAGAAGTCCCTAACCTATCCAAATGTAACAAGCAGTGATACATTACTGACCAAAATTTTGTATCTTTACCTAAAATAATTTTAGACCAATATCCCATCATTCTGCTCTTTATATGTATGTCAAGTGGAAATACTTTCAGTTCACCATATACCATGTCATTGCTAGTATTCTTATGAACTCCCAATAGCTGTTTTAAAAATTTCATATGCAAAGACTCTAACTCTCTAACTCTGTAAAATCCCCAAATCTCTGGAGCATAGGTCAGTACGGGCAGTACCATTGTACTAAATAGTTCAGTTTGCATGTCGGCTGGCAAGTCAAATTTCCTACACTTTCCTATCAGTGAATACATTGCCTGTGTTGCCTGTTCTTTAAGCTCCAGCTCGCCTTTACGTTGGCTCTTCCCCTACGAAACATGACTATTTTTGTTTTGTTGCAGTTAAGTTGTAGTTTCCATTGATTACAGTACAAATTCAAAGCAGTCAAGGCTTGTTGCAATCCCTCCTCACTATCACACACAATAATTGTATTATCTGCATACATTAATACCAGGAGTTTTAGGTATGAATTTAAGAAATTATCACCAAAATCTACATTATTACAATTAATTTCAAGCAATTTACTTTCAGTATCATTAATATAAAAATCAAACAGCAATGGCAACAAATTTTCTCCCTGCCTTACCCCTACATTACATACAAAGGTATCTGATGTCTGTTGGTTCAGCATGACACAAGACCTGATGTTGTCATACATATTTCTGATTGCATTAAATACTTTCCCATTCACCTTTTCCTTCACCAACTTGTACCACAAACCTTCACGCCACACCATATCAAAATACTCTCATGTAGTCCACAAACAAACAAAAAAGCTTCCTTTTCCTTCAGTTGAAGAAATCAATTGTACATTTAAGCAAAAATATATGATCCAGTGTAGAGTACTCATGCCTAAAACCTGCTTGTGTTTCATTAATAATAAACTTAGTATTTGAGTATTCATTGAGTCTCTCGTTAAGTATTGAGGTAAGCAGTTTCCCCATACAACTAAGCAAAGTGATCCCCCGGTAGTTGTTAACATCCTGAGTGTCACCCTTATTCTTATAAAGTGGCACTATTGTCCCAACCAGCCACTCAGATGGCATGATGCCAGTATCAAGTATCTTATTAAACAGCTTAACATATAGAGGGGACAAAATATGCTGAGTACTTTTAGTTTAATGTATTCATTTAATAAATATCATGTCAGATGTTGGGGATTTACTGTTTTTTTTTTTTTTTTAATATTTCTATCAACCTCTTCGTTGGTTATACGGTTATTAGTAATGGTGAGAGTTCATTATCCATATTATCATGATCATTTAGAATATTTACTTCATTATTATCAATGTTGTCATCACTCGCTAACTGTCTGAAATGTTCGTAAATTCATTTAATGTAATGGGGATCTGATGGCTCTTTTTCTGACCATTAAGGATTTTCCAGTATTCTTTAGGGTCATCACTTTTGCATTTCCCAAGTTCTTTAATTATGTTTATATTCTTGTTTTTTTTTATTCTTTTAAGATTTGTTTTGTATTTTCTACTCTCCTCAATCATGCTGTTAAAGTTTACACTATTCCTGTGCAAATGATATCTA